>NW_021481064.1:0-243 GCF_001605985.2 Dendrobium catenatum | reverse complement strand
CTGCCGGCGCTGAGGGGCCGGGCTACGAACAACAGGAGCGACAGGCACTGGCCGCCTGACCGCTGGACAAACAGGGTGAACTGGGAGTGGCCTAGGCACTGGCTGCCTAACCACCGGCGCACTGGCTGCGCACGAACAACAACTGAACGATAAGGTACCCGGGCTGGCTGCCGAGCAACTGATCGTCTGAATGGTAGCATAGCTGCGCGTCCTCTCCTCTGAGGGGGAGAGAATGCAACAACC
>NW_021481063.1:0-248 GCF_001605985.2 Dendrobium catenatum | reverse complement strand
CAACAGGTATTGGATTTAGGATTACTTGTAGGCACCAACTCAATCTTTTGTAACAACACTAGTGCCATATGCATCTCTAAGAATCCTATCCAACATTCAAGGACTAAGCACATTGATATTAGGCATCACTTCATTAGAGATCATGTGACTAAGGGAGACATTGAGTTACCCCATGTGACAACTAAAAATAAACTGGCTGACATCTTTACTAGACCACTGGCCTTCGACACTTTCAGTTCTTTAAGGAC
>NW_021481062.1:0-245 GCF_001605985.2 Dendrobium catenatum | reverse complement strand
TATTGAATGCCTAAACCCAATTCCATTACTATAAAAAAATGTATAATTGTAATGCAAATTGTAGATAGTCAAGAAAGAGAAATGTGTACAAAAGAAGAATAAAGATTCAAAAAAGCCCTCAATAAGAACAATAAAACCTATGAGAACAAAAGATGAAATTGAAGTGCAAAGTTAAAGGGGAGTTCATGTCTAAGCATTTTCAGCATCATATGAATGCTAAACAAAACCTCAAGCTTGCTAAAAGC
>NW_021481061.1:0-267 GCF_001605985.2 Dendrobium catenatum | reverse complement strand
TTGAGGTACGTAGTTTCTTAGGCATGGCTGGATATTACAGGAAGTTTATGAATGGATTTTCTCAAATTGCTACGCCTCTGACCAGACTGACTCAAAAGTCAGTAGCTTTTATTTGGACACTGGAGTGTGAGGCTAGATTTCAGAGATTGAAGGATTGTATGACTTCTGCTGCAGTGTTAGCACTTCCGTCAAGTACGGAAGGATTTCAGGTGTTCAGTGATGCTTCACTAAAGGGTTTGGGATGTGTGCTGCATCAGCATGGTAGGG
>NW_021481060.1:0-232 GCF_001605985.2 Dendrobium catenatum | reverse complement strand
TCGGACTCATTTGGGCTCGGATTGGGTTGATCTTGGTGTCGTTGGGTTTGTATTTCTGAGACGCTCAGTTTGACTGTAAGCTCGCTGAAATCGGAGTTCATATGCTCCCGAAATTAATTTTTGAAGTTTTCAACTAGCTTTTGCCTCGAGATTCGTGCCCGATCAAGATAATTTTGCATGATGTATCAATAATAAAGGAGAGAGGAGAGAATTTATTTATTTTCTTTAATCA
>NW_021481059.1:0-1047 GCF_001605985.2 Dendrobium catenatum | reverse complement strand
TCCCTTTTTCTTCCTTGAAAATTGCTATGAAGGAAGCATCATTGTAGTATTCTGGCTCTTCGTATTCATCATCAGGATGCACTAAGTTGTATTTCTTTTCTAAAATATATGTAACTAAGTGTCCTAGTGAGATGTTCCTTTTTCTCTTTTGTTCTGCGTGCCTAATTTCTGATAGTCCATAGAGATGGTCAAGGATAAGTTGGGCCTCGTCGATAGGCTTACAATCCATAATCAAAAAGGTTGGAACAGAAAGGAGAGGGGTAATATTGATCCTATCACCAGCTTTAGAAATGATTGAAGATCGAAGGATATGCTGGATGATTAGGGCATTTTTTGTCATACTGGAGACTCTAGCAACATGATAGGTAATGACACTTTGTCTAATTACCCTATTAATATCATACCATTTGAAAGTGGTTTCACTCATTAGGGTGTGGGCTCTATATCCTTCAGTTCTTAAGTTCAAAAAGGCACCAATGTCATGCTTGGTGATTTCAACTTTTTGTTTGAAAACATAAAAACTTATGCAGGAGTGATCAGAATTAAAACTCATGTTGGCTAGAAAATAGAGAAAGGTTTGTTTGTTGTAAAGGTGGATGAGAGAAAGAATGAATTGAAACTGGGTGCAGGCAAAAAGGTGCATTACCTTAAAGTGAATCTCACTTTGAATCAGAATGCGAGAGGGAGTTATTTTGGCAGAGGCAAAACGAGGAAAACGGTGAATCATTTGCTTTTGATAGGAAGTTTTCAGAGGTATTTCTGTGAGGTTTCTTAGCCAATACCTTTTGTCTTTTGCTTGAGGAGGCCATTGTTGATCTGAAGTTGAAAGGGATTGAAAGTGAAGTTTGGAGATGTGATTGTTGAGTTAGAAAGCCTTCATATTTAAAGAAAAATGATATGTTCGTCCTGGACGAAAACAGTTCGTCCTGGACGAAAATTATCGTTCCTCTGGACGAAATAAAATTTTGTACAGACGATCTAATTCGTCAAAAATGTAACGGCTTTTCGTGATCAACACAATTTACGATGCGTCCCTTCGTACAGGCT
>NW_021481058.1:0-269 GCF_001605985.2 Dendrobium catenatum | reverse complement strand
TATCTCCAAGTGTAACCTTGCCTCCATTCCTGGCTTCCAGCGTTATGAATTGAGCAGTATCTCCAGTCATATGCTTTGAACATCCACTGTCCAGGTACCATATGCTCCCACGAGGTCTTGTGTGAGAGCAATCCTCTTCTTGATCTGATTGATCAACATTGTCTGTCATCAATCAAAGGTTGGTGACTTCTTCTTCTTTTTCAGTCTCAGATGAGTCTGAAGCTGAGTCCGTCCAGAAAACTCTTTGAAACTTCTTCTTGCCCTTCTTT
>NW_021481057.1:0-269 GCF_001605985.2 Dendrobium catenatum | reverse complement strand
TGATGGGGTGAATGAGCAAAATGATTTTATTGGTTATGAAGAATGCACCAAATCATTTTGCTAGTTCTAAATAATGCACAAAATAATTTGACGCATTCTGAATGCATCAAATGATTTTCTTAATTTTTTATTTTTTTTTCTTTCAAATGCACCAAATAATTTGATGCATTTTTTAGAAGCAACTTTTTAAATTTTTTAAACACATGATCATACTGCTAATTTAAATTAAATATCATGCTCCTATTTACAATATTCTCTATTTATAATCT
>NW_021481056.1:0-299 GCF_001605985.2 Dendrobium catenatum | reverse complement strand
ACGGTTCTCTGCCAACACTTGGAGAGTGTAAAAGGACGGCGGTTCTCTACCGCACCTGGTAGTGGTGGAAGAGAGTTTTTGTAAGGACTTATCCGCCTTGCTGTGGGTGCAAAAGGAAAGTCACTAGTGGTATTAGTGCAATACTCGGAGGGTACCTCCGGGGAATGGATGTAGGTTGTGTTTGACCAAACCACTATAAATCTTGTGTCTTTTATTTTTTTTGCTGCTTTATGTTTTTACTGTTTAAATTGTGGTTGAAAAATTTTTCTATAAAATTCACTAAAGTTATTCTCGGTTTT
>NW_021481055.1:0-232 GCF_001605985.2 Dendrobium catenatum | reverse complement strand
ATAGCCCCTTCATTTCCATTAAAAGAGAAACTTTCCAAACAATAAACCAAGATAACATATAAAACAAATACAAGGATAATTGATCACATACAAGCTCCCCATAGCAAGCAATCCATTTTAACACTCCTTACTGCTGCTTCAAGCTTCTGCATGTTTGTCTCATCATCCCAAGGCTTAACGTCCAATAAAACTGATGACTTTCCACCTTTTGAAAATATGTTACAGGTAAAAT
>NW_021481054.1:0-227 GCF_001605985.2 Dendrobium catenatum | reverse complement strand
CTAGAGAATGCATGGGACATTATGTTTTTTGGTGGGGGAGGGGGTTTTCTACTTTTCTTCCCCCATAGTGGACTTAATGATTTGGGATGAATTTGATGTTTGAATCATATTATCTACTACCTTTACAAAAGTATCCATTTGTTTTGAAGATACATAATTGTTCTGATTAATCTCAAATTATTAAAGAATGGAAAACTTGTTAAGAGAAATAACCCCAAAGGAGGCTT
>NW_021481053.1:0-329 GCF_001605985.2 Dendrobium catenatum | reverse complement strand
AGACCATAAAATATAATCAAATTCATATGGTAAATATAATGACAAGATTACGAAAGTTTTAAAGTAATATAAATACTTTGAATATTATATATATAAGATTAATTACTATAGTAAGATATAAAAGATCTCAATCGCAAAGTCCAATTATTAATTTGAAATAGAATATTGTTTATAAAAGAAAATTACACTGTTAAAAGAGGTTAGAGGAAGAGAAACAATCAACGGTGTTTCTCCCTTTAACTGATTTAGAGATATCAAATATTGACTATAAATTTTTAAAAACAAAAACAAGCTACAAAATATCATTTCAGCTATGACTAAAAAGAATA
>NW_021481052.1:0-253 GCF_001605985.2 Dendrobium catenatum | reverse complement strand
TTTTGGACCAGTAGGAACTGTAAGTCTAGGAGGGAAGCACCGGCTTCAACCGGTTAATCAACACTTTGGCCACCACCTTATAGAAGCTTTGACACAAGCTGATCGGTCGGAACTTGGTCGGCTGATTGGCGTTGCCCAATTTAGGAATGAGCACCACCAAAGTTTCCTTCCAACTCTCACACATAGCATTAGTACAAAAAACATGGATGATGGCACGAGTGACATCACCCTTGATAATTTCACAGTAAAATTT
>NW_021481051.1:0-314 GCF_001605985.2 Dendrobium catenatum | reverse complement strand
ATGCTTCTTTGCTTAAATCAAATTTGGCTGCAGTTGGTGGGGTCTTAAGATATCACAAAGGCAGGTTAATAAGTGCTTTTGGAAAGACGGGATCTCACTGGGATATTGCTCAATTGGAACTTGAAGCTGTGTTCTCGGTCAGGGAATTTCTAAAAAGCTGGATGCTGGAATACAAAGGATTAATCATTGAAAGTATTAGTGTCAATGTGATCAAATTCATTCAAGATTCATTGAAGAGGGGTGAACGGTATGTTGATAGTTGGCCTAATAAAGAGTCGTGTTTTCTTAATGATTTTAATAAAGTGGTTTTTCTC
>NW_021481050.1:0-370 GCF_001605985.2 Dendrobium catenatum | reverse complement strand
CGATCGTCCAGCACATCGCCCTGAATTTGTGCTGGCCTATATTTATCGTACAGAAGTAACTAAGGTTTTTGAATAGATCTTCCAAGCTGATCCTGCGATTGTCCAGGACGATGTGATCGTATCAATCATCCTTAATTACTTCTTTGATTTTTTTGATTAATTAAGGCATAATTGTGAATATCGTTCAGGCCGATCCAAGATCGTCCTGTCCAATTGCCAAAAATACAGAATACCTTAATTATTTATTATGGAAATTTATTTTTGTTTTGATCCTATCATCCTGGCCGATACATGTATCGTCCAGGATGATTGGCTAATGATGGCTGCCTTTGATAGTTCGTTAGGGATGTTAGGCCCTCTTGAACTTAAT
>NW_021481049.1:0-311 GCF_001605985.2 Dendrobium catenatum | reverse complement strand
AGCCATGGCTTCAAAGATCAGCACACCATACACATAAGGATGCTGCATACAGAAGCAATCACCATGAGAAACACTTCTTAATGAAGTTATAATATCCTGCCACTTTTAGGATGTCTGTGAGTGAGTATGAGCTTGTAGTAGTTTTCTTGGTTCTGATGAACTTGATATAACTCTACTTTCATATGATTGCCCTTCTTGAATGTTATTTTAACTTTGGGTGACATTTCAACCAAAATCTTTCACTGGGATAAAATCTTGTGTTTGTGTGTGTGTTTTTTTTTTTCTTAAATCTGATGTTTGATTTGACATGC
>NW_021481048.1:0-241 GCF_001605985.2 Dendrobium catenatum | reverse complement strand
TTACGACCCGGGGCCCTCTGAACCGAGTGGTTTTGCTGCCAAATAGCACCACAAAATACTGGTTATGGCCAAAGCCAATACGCTCCTTAATGGCATCAAATCCTTAAGATATTAATCAATATGATATTAATGATAGGGCACAAAGCCCTCTGATAACTAAGGTGGATTCAAATTTGTCCCCTTAGGTAAATATTTACCCCAGGTCTACAAGTTCCCCTTGGACGAAGCAACCCATGGCTGC
>NW_021481047.1:0-304 GCF_001605985.2 Dendrobium catenatum | reverse complement strand
AATGGACTTCCATCGGACTTCTCCACAAAGTTAAATTTCTTCTAAATGTTTAATTTCCTACTATCGCTAAATTTTTACCTTGCAGGACTTTCGTCAACCATCTACACGACACTGTACTTCTACCATACGTCGGACTTCTACCCGTCATTGGACTTATTACCATAGATGGACTTTCGTTGGTCTTCTACCCAAAGTAGCACTTCTATCCGACGTCAGAGTTCTACCAGCCGTCGTACTACTACCGGTCGTCAGAATTCTATCCGTCGATGGACTTTCGTCGGCTTCTACCCAACGCGGTACTTAT
>NW_021481046.1:0-292 GCF_001605985.2 Dendrobium catenatum | reverse complement strand
TTTGCGGCAGGCCGAAAAAGAGCATTTGTTGGTAGTTTTGCCTGTCGTTATATGCCAGGTTAAGGGTATCATTTAGGGATTAGTTATGTAGTACTTTACGGGATTTAGCATATACATAGAAAATTCTAAAACTTCTTGAGAGTACTTGTTCTATCATGTCAGAATGTCTTATAATTTGATTGTAGTTTTTAAATGAAAGAACTGAAGTCATGCATTGGTTGGACAATCTTCCTGTATGAATAGGCCAATTTTATAATTTTGCTTGTGAGATTTAGTTGGACGCATGCAGTTG
>NW_021481045.1:0-429 GCF_001605985.2 Dendrobium catenatum | reverse complement strand
GCTATTTGCATTTCAAAAAATCCTATTCAACATTCAAAAACCAAACAAAGACATCATTTCATAAGGGATCATGTATCCAAGGGAGAAATTGAACTTAACCATATTTCAACAGAAAATCAACTTGCAGACATCTTTACAAAACCTTTAGCCTTTGATACTTTCAATACATTAAGAACTAGGCTTGGAGTGATTGATTTAAATGCTTAGATAATTTTTTTTTTTTTGCAAAATTGATATTTTGTTTTTTTTTTTGTGTTCATTGTATTTTTGTTTTGTTTTGTTTTGTTGTTTTGTTTATTTTTGGTGTGTATTTAAGTGTGTCTTATTTATTTTTATTCGTTTTTGTTTTGAGTGTGAAAATGAAAATTTGTGGTCATTATCGTCCGGGACGAAAATTTTTTGTATGGGTCGATGTATGTAAAATGACAA
>NW_021481044.1:0-253 GCF_001605985.2 Dendrobium catenatum | reverse complement strand
GGAGGAGAAATTATTTGTTTGTTTTGTTTTTGATTTGTTTTTGATAGTCTTGATATTCCTTTTATGTTTGTCATTATTGTAGTTGTGTGTTTTGTATGTTTCATCATTATTGTAGTTGTGTGATAGTCCTTTTATGTTTGTCATTATTGTAGTTGTGTGTTTTGTATGTTTCGTCATTATTGTAGTTGGGTGTTTTGTATGTTTCTTGTTTTGTATAAAATTTTGAATTTATGCCTCCTTATTTTTCATGTAT
>NW_021481043.1:0-281 GCF_001605985.2 Dendrobium catenatum | reverse complement strand
AAAAGTTGTGCGGTGAAAGTTGTGTCAATACAAAATAGTGCACATTTTTCGGTAACGTAAACACAAATCTGAGCACAAAACGACCAAAACTCAACATCTTCGAAAATAGAACAAGGATTCGGAGTCCTTACAGCGAGATAAACAAATTGCTCAACAGCGGCGACGGACGAAAAGCGCTCCGCAGCCTCTGAAAATAAACTTTTCCTTTGCTTTTCTTCTCTTTCTCTCTCCTCAAATATTTTCATTTTTATAAAATGATTTTCTCTCTCCTCAAAACGAGC
>NW_021481042.1:0-1693 GCF_001605985.2 Dendrobium catenatum | reverse complement strand
AATTTTATATGTTCATAGGATTTATTAAATATTTTTTACCTTTCAAACTTTCCATCTTTAGATTAATTTGTTGCTCATTAATCACAAGAGAGATTAAACAATTATTTTTTATATAATTAAATGATAGAAATTTACATTATCAACATAAAGGACTTTAAAAACTATAAAATAAATTGTAGAATTTATGTATGACAAAAGGAACATATCATAAAAAATTTGAATGCTTTTTAATTTAATTTGAACACTTAAAAATGTTTATATTAGTTCATGATCTTGACTTTATTATCTAACCAAAAATGATCACCAAAAGATCTATGAAAATTAACCACATGAAGCCCGACGGGAAGCGCCAAAGATGTCTCATAAAAATTAAGATCATTTTGAGATGTTTTCAATTTTATGAGTATTTGAATTTATATAAGTATTTGATTTATATGTTAATTAAGCTTAGAAAATCAATAAAGGATTCTCACTAATCCCAAGATGAATTTCCTTTATTTTTCTCTATTGTAACTAATTATTAGGATTTCTTACAATTTTTTTTATATTTTACATAGAATATTTGATAGATTTTATATAATTTAGATTAATTAAGTAGTGGAATGACTGGATCATATTTTATTCCAAAAGAAAATGAAAACAAAGATAAATAAGGGTTGACCTCCATCACCAAAATGGTGGTGGGCTACCCTTACTGAAGAGTAAAAAAAATAAAAATAAAAACAACTAGTCTTTATCTCTAAGACAAGAAAAAATCAAAGATGAAGAAAAATGGGCGAGAATATATATAACTTACTAGTAAAAAACAACTTCAAACTCCCCATGACTTATATATATATATAAAAAAAAAAAAAAAGAATATGTATAGCACATTCAATTAAAAGAAAAACAACCACAAAGCAATGTTTCACATCAAGATAGAAGTACGTGCATGGAAATACAGGCATTTGGAGCAAATATGAAGAAGATTTTGCAGCATGTCTGACTATCTTTGGCCGCCCACTCGAGCATTATTTTAAGGAACAAATACATAGATGTTAAGGCTGACATCCAAAATAAAAATGGCAGCCGCCTGCTCTATATGACAAAACATATCATCAAAGTTATCATCTCTAATGCGAAAACAAGCAAAGGAATTCGGCTGCCAGCAATACATGTTTTCTATGGCTTTATGTTTCAAAGATTTTTGAAGAATAGATTTTTTTTTACTTTTTTAGATTTTTGGCCTTATTGAAAATTCTATGCCTGATCTATAGGTTTTAGCTTTCTATAGTTTTTATTGTTTCTATACCTTATAAGGCTAACATCGTCTAAAATTTTTAAATGGTCGACGAAGCATGTACCCAATACCAAGAATTAGAGATTTCAAAGCGATTATTATTTTCTAGCTATAGCAGCGGTTGAATAGCTGGAATAATATTTGTAGCGGTTTACAAATCACTGCAAAAAGATTTCACAACGGTTCCAAAACGTTGCAAAATAATTTTTATTGCAGTTCTCTAGCAGTAGTTTAAACCATTACTATTTCATTACAACAATTTTTGCTGCTGCAATTCTGTAACATTGCAGTGGTAAGAACCATTGCAATTATGAAACATTTTATCAATGAAATGGATATTGCAAATCTAAAGTTAAAATTTTTTGCAGCGTTTATAACCACTGCTAAATTATTGCATCGTGATTATTGATATCA
>NW_021481041.1:0-225 GCF_001605985.2 Dendrobium catenatum | reverse complement strand
AAAACCTGGACTGGAATGCAAACATTTCACTTGATTATTTGAATTTTGCTCAGAAACAACATATAGTTAAATAATTTAAGTTTTGTTTAGAATGATTTTTTTACTGTTTTTTAATACAGTTTTTTAGTAAAAAAAAGTTGTTAATTGAAAAAAATTTCATTAAAAAGCTGTTTCAGAAAGCAGTAAGAAAGTTGTTTCAAAGGAAGTAGATGTTTTGTAGGGGGT
>NW_021481040.1:0-1335 GCF_001605985.2 Dendrobium catenatum | reverse complement strand
AGGATATCCTCTCGGGTGATGAGCTCCTATCAGACTCATTCCCAGCTATAGAAATTGAAAATGGCATGTTGTTGGAAGTTCAAGGAAAGTGGGTAGGCCAAGGTGCTATAACTGTTGATATTGGTGCAAACCCTTCAGCTGATTGCGCTGATGAAGGTGAGGGTGTAGATGACCAGGCTATTAAGGTGGTCGATATTGTTGACACCTTCCGTCTTTAGGAGCAACCTGCTTTAAATAAGAAGCAGTTTGTCACCTTTATGAAACGCTATATCAAGAATCTAACACCCAAATTGGATGCGAAAAAGCAAAACTTATTCAAGAAACATATCGAGTCTGCCACTAAATTTTTGCTTTCAAAGCTCAGCGACTTGCAATTCTTCGTGGGTGAAAGCATGCATGATGATGGAGGTTTGGTATTCGCTTACTACAAGGAAGGTGCTACTAATCCAGCATTGTTATACTTTTCTTATGGACTAAACAAGATCAAGTGCTGAATGATTATCTTTTACCTCTCATGTGTTGTTGTACGCCCAGTCTTTATATTTATTTAATGTTGCTTTTGGAAATTTTGTTTTGACTTTTGACATTGATTGTTTGGATATGCCGCACTCATTTTTGTGTTTTAAACTCGTAATTGTGTGCTTATGCGGTTTCTGTGTTGTTTGTGCTGTTCTTAATTAAAAATATTTGCTATAATTAAAACAAATAAAGTTAAAGCAGCAAAAAAATGATAAGTCACAAAAAAGTAGTTTGTTTTACTAAAAAAGTCAAAATAAAATATACTTTAACAAAAAAATTATAATGTATTTAAACATTTGAAGTTATTTGGATGCTCAAACCCGAGATTAAATTTGCGCTTAAAATTAGTTTTATGAGTTTGAGTCAGCTCTCATGCTATCTCATTTATCATGAAAAAGAGAAAATAATTATAGTAATAAAATTAAAAAAAATGAAAAATTAGAAGATAAGTAACAAAGAATCACTTTATACATGGAATTGTGATATAATTTTTTAATATTTGTAAAATTCTATAGTTAAGATTCTAAATGTTAATAGACTTAAGTATATTTTAGATTAATATTATTTATACTACTCTATCTGAGTCATAACCAGTCGAGTCGAAACTGACTCAAACTTAACTACTTAGCTCATCGAGTTGAGCACCTAAGTCATTTATCAAGCAAACACCTAATTGGCTCATAAGTAGGCTTTTGACTTACACCCTTATTTTGGGCCTTTCTCAGCAAAACTCTTAAGTGAGGAATTTTTTGGTGGGCTTGGAAAATTAATGTACCACAAAAAAGCCCAATTATGAAAGTGATAGATTAGGTTTTT
>NW_021481039.1:0-415 GCF_001605985.2 Dendrobium catenatum | reverse complement strand
AGAAATTTATTTCTGTTTTGAGCTTATCGTCCTGGCCGATACACGTATCATCCAGGCCGATCTGTTAAGGACGGCTGCCTTAATTAAGAATCCTTATTTAGACTTTCTATTTTAAGCCTAATCGTCCAGGATGATGTATATATCGTCCTGGTCAACATGAGTAAAAATAGAAATTCTAAGTCTCTCAAGTGTGCGTGTAGGGTTACTTAGCATCAGTTTCTTTGACCATTACAAGTAGACTCAAGAAGTGAAAAAATAAAGTACAGACTGACACAACCCTAGACCTACGCATTCATGAACTGGCTTCATCTGTTCGTCCGATCTCTTCGATTCCTGAAAAGTTAGAAGAAACGGGCAGTCCAAGTGTTTATCAATCATTAAAACATAAGCCATGAAAATAGATTTGCAATAATCT
>NW_021481038.1:0-324 GCF_001605985.2 Dendrobium catenatum | reverse complement strand
AGGACGAAGGGAATCGACTATGGCAGTTTCTGGCAATATTCTGCAGTTTTCGGAACCGACCTTTGATATAACTGTTCGTACCGGACGAAATATTTCATCCCGGAATGAACCTATTTCATCCCAGGACGAAATTGGTTCGTACTGATGCACAAATGGTTCATACGGGATAGTTTTTTAAACAGTTCATCCGTACTAACTCAGGTTCGTACGGGACGATCCAGTGCGCAGAAAAACATGATTTTAGTAGTTTTTTGGACGGTTTTTCATGTCCTTTCTATATAAGGAGCCCTAGAAACTATTACAAGTACCTTTGGAGTTGTTTTC
>NW_021481037.1:0-1091 GCF_001605985.2 Dendrobium catenatum | reverse complement strand
ATAGTGAAGAGAATTTCTTAACATATAAATGTTTTTCCCATATAGAATCAAACAAAACATAGAACTTGTTCTAAAAAAACTAGAATTTTGGCGATATCAAATGCTAATTGTTGTAGTTGTGGTTGGGCTCACAACAATCTATTTCTCGTTCGCCTAACTTTTCCACCTAGTATGACTAAAAAAATCATCGGAAGAATCTAGCATACACTTGGGAAGGATAACTGGAGGGATCGGAGTATGCAAAGCACGGATGATTTGGACAGTACTAAAGAACTACCATATCTAGAATACGATAGATTATTACGTGCAGTGTCCGGCCGGACCACCCGGAGATGAATCCGGACGCGCCACATCACCCGGATGCACTGGGCCCAGATTCGTCTCCGACCATATCTCTGAATGTCGCACATAATAATTTTCCCTAGAATAAAGAGGGTCGCTAACTCCAAGGAGCTTGTGGTGCCCCTTCCCCAGCAACGACTGGCGTACTACCATATGCAGTACTCCCTTTCCTCCGGGGAGGGGAGAAGGCTTATTTTGCTAGCTATGGCCTGAAGGGCTACAAAGGGCAAGGTGCTGCTTGTTATTGCAATTTCAATTCAATTATTGAATTTTTTTTTGGATTGTCTGAACTTGTCTTATAAGAAGCTGATAGTCTCGGCCAATTACTGAGCCCGTGGGATTGTCTTTCTCTTTTTTCTTTTTTTTTTCTTACTGGATCTTGTAATGGTAATCGTCCTTTTGGTTTTAATATTGTTGTGAACTAGAATATACGCGGCGATAGAGTTTTAATTGTTCGTCTTAGCGTTATACGGATATCCAGTTCACAAACAGAGAATACAAGATTTTTTACGTGGAAAATCCTTGAAAGGGGAAAAACCACGGGACCTAGCCCAGTTGAAAAGATTTCACTAGAACTTGAGTTGGTTACAATGGGCTGATTCGTCTCTAAGGATGATCAGATTACAAGTAGCAATTGTATAATAGAAGTCCGAGTGTCGAGTAATGGTCTGGTAGGACTTCAGGCCTTAGATGATGATAAGACAGAAACTTTAGGCCTTAGATGAAGGTCTGGCAAAGGTGAGAATATT
>NW_021481036.1:0-302 GCF_001605985.2 Dendrobium catenatum | reverse complement strand
AAAAAGCTTCAAGGTCCCTCTTTCTGCTTCGTAGCACGACGGAGATGTAGAAAAAATTCCTCTTAAGCTTTTCAACAAAGGCTTCATAGAGCTCTTTTCCGAAGCTCTTTAAACAAACAAATTGAGAAATAAGGTGCAGAATAGAAAAAACCACTTAAAGCACCTCAAATTACTCTTTGAACTCTCCCAAGTAACCTTCTCTAAATCTCTCCCTCACCTCCCAAATGTTTTTTCTCTCACTCGAAGGTCCCTATGAATATCTCTATGGCAACTGCTTGAACCAACTCTCTCTCTCTCTCTCT
>NW_021481035.1:0-293 GCF_001605985.2 Dendrobium catenatum | reverse complement strand
CACCCAACCAAACCGTACTTAAATATTTTATTAAAATCTTGAGAACCATTATAATTAGTTTATAACCAAGGAAAAGAATTATTTTATGTGAGTGTTGTGTTTTCTATCTCAGTCAAAACGTAACTAAAGCGCAAGTCAAAAGCGTAGTCAAAAGCATAGGTGCCGTGACAAATTTTTATTGGATGTCCGAATTTATTTTCCGCTTCTAGTGACCGGATGCAATAATTTGCCCATTTATAAATGTCCACTGACCTATGAGAGCTTATTATGTGCAGAATCCGGATGTAATTGTT
>NW_021481034.1:0-305 GCF_001605985.2 Dendrobium catenatum | reverse complement strand
GAAGCCCAAGTTGCTCCATCAAATCCTAAGGAAAAAGTGAAATCTCCGGTGACGAACCCTAACACTAACCCTAATTTTCCAATTATGGAAGAAGGAGTAAATCAGAGTGAAGAGGGCATGCAAGGGCAATGGTCAAGGGAAGGGGGAGAAGGGTCGGGAGTGGGCGGACCATGGGGGATGGCCGGTGGTCAACGGGGTCGGCCATACATAGGCTCATTGGGCCCTCACGGTACACGGGAAGGGTGGCCGAATCAGATGGGGGGGTTTTCGGAAGGGAACCGTGCCACGTGGGAGCAGGGAGGAAG
>NW_021481033.1:0-380 GCF_001605985.2 Dendrobium catenatum | reverse complement strand
GATCAAATAACTTATAAGATTTAGATTGATACCCGATAAAGATGAGTTTGGAGCTTCTGTAATCCAGCTTAGTCCTTCTTTGTTCAGGGATATGTGCATATGCAATGCTCCCAAACACCTTCAAATGAGATATATTTGGCTTTCTTCCTGTCCATGCTTCTTGTGGCGTCATATCTTGTAAGCTTGAAGTTGAGCAACGATTGAGTGTATAGACATCACATGTCACTGCCTCAGCCCAAAATTCTTTAGGCATACTCTTGCTTTTGATCATGCTTCGTACCATATTGAGAATAGTACGATTTTTCCTCTCTGCTACTCCAATTTGTTGGGGTGAAAATGATGTTGTTAATTGATGTCGAATGCCATGCTCTTCACAATAT
>NW_021481032.1:0-1177 GCF_001605985.2 Dendrobium catenatum | reverse complement strand
GTCAACCCGCGCAGCATCCCTAGACGTCACGTGTATATCAATAACACGCTCGCCGGGGCCCTTGCGGGTTTGGATTATATTTCCCCCATTTAGTGTACCTATGTGTATACAATTTATAGTGCACGTGCAGGGGGTATTTTTGGAATATTTATAAACGCCTTCTGTCTGCTTGTACGGAGGTTGCAGATCCGGTGGCGTGGCGTTGTAGTTGTAGACGCCTTCTGTCTGCTTGTATAAATGTTGCAGATCCGGTGGCGTAGCAGTTTCTGAATCAGTTATTTGCTGCTTTGTACAGGTAGACTGTCGTGCACTATTTGTTGATTTTTGTAAGCGGACCATAGTGCACTAACTAATCTCCTGCCTTGAATCATATGAACTTGCACTTGTTGTAGTCACTTGGTATTTTGCTTGTGGATATCTTGTTGTGTATGATGGGTCTCCTACAATGAATCGTAGACACTTGCACTTGTTGTATATCAAATTTCTTCCGCTTGTGGGAGACAGATGCATCTACTTGCCACTGCCTGATTATAGACTGTATTAGTATCTTAACACTTGTGACAGACGCCTGGTATCCTTCTTGTAGATGACATGTTGTGTGCAAAGCGGGTCTTCTACAAACTTTCGTAGGCATTTGCATTTGTTATACGTCCGCTTCTGGATTAGAGAACCAGTGTATTTGACCCATGTTGAATTATCGTCGATGATGTGTTCTGCTTATGAACATCTCATATTGCATATGAATTCCTATGATTTGTTGAGGTTCAGTGCATTTATCTGCTAATTACTCATCGTACCCACATATGTACCTTACTATGCATATGACACATCTCCCATCATTGCTAGTAAGAGTTCACATCCGATACAATCTTCTATCTTATTCATGTAGAAAATCTGCCACACTAGCGATGTGTTCACCAACACTACTTGTAGATAAGATCAATATATGAATGAAGAGTTTTACATGTTAACTTGTAGGAGCTTGTATACTTTGCCGGTGTGTTACCCTTGTTTATACCTTTGTTTGCATGTTGAATTGTTGTTGATAATAGAGACATTCATATGTAAATCTTTTATGATTATCTCCATTGTAACTATCTTCTGCTCATCAAATTCATATCACTTGCTCTTATGAGTGAAATATAGGGATTCTATTCACCATAGGTTATTGCTCATG
>NW_021481031.1:0-361 GCF_001605985.2 Dendrobium catenatum | reverse complement strand
CCAGGCATTAGCTCTTTGAGAGCTGAAGTGTTTTTTTTATTTGTCCACCTCGACAAATTGTTGCGGATGGTGGATGAATTTTGCTTTAGGTTTTTTTTATGGATAGATTTCAGATTTTAAATATTTTTTTGGGATTTTGGAAATTTTTTTGAAGTTTTGGGATTTTGGAATGACATTGGAAATTATTTGGAATGGACCCCTCCGGTTAAGATCTTCATTCAACACGGCCATCATTGGGGTGTTCGGGGGCATTCCCTTTATGGATTGAACCTTGTCAACTCTATCGGGCTGTCGACAGAGTATCGGGTTTCGTAGGCTTTATACCCTTTGATAGTGAATTCTCATTGTTGTAGGCCTTGAA
>NW_021481030.1:0-393 GCF_001605985.2 Dendrobium catenatum | reverse complement strand
GGAAACTCAAACTACAAGAGCATTCGTATGATCAACATTGACTCAAAATGCGCTACAAGACCTTGATGCACAAACTCCTACGGCAACCCCTGTAGATGCCTGCTGATTGAGATGGCAGTACGGGAGACCAATAAAGAAAGATCCGTTCCTACAAGCAACTGCAAATTCATCAGAACAACCACCCGAGGTTGGTGAAAGGGTGGATTCGATGCAGAAATAATGGATCTTCTACAATACTTCCAGGAGGTCGTCGTAGAAGACATGTATCCCCTGCAAATAAAGAGGTCAATGAATGAATGAAAGTCATTCATTAAAATTCCAAAAAGAAGTGAAATGTCAGTTCACTCACAAGCAATAATACGAACTCCTACAAGTCACTACAAAAGATCTGCA
>NW_021481029.1:0-239 GCF_001605985.2 Dendrobium catenatum | reverse complement strand
TTATATTTGAATTTGTCCACCTCGCAAACTGTTGCGGAGGGTGGATGAATTTTGCTTTAAATGTTTTAATGGATTTATTTCAATTTTTAAATATTTTTGGACTTTTGAGATTTTGAGACTTGATTTTTTGGGTGGAGCTTGAAAGACATTTGGATATTTGAGAGTCATTTGAAACGTTTGTGAACCCCTCCGGTTGAGATAAACATTCAACACGGCCATCATCGGGGTGTTCGGGGTCA
>NW_021481028.1:0-220 GCF_001605985.2 Dendrobium catenatum | reverse complement strand
TTCTTCAATTTATTTATCATTTGGTTAACATTGAATAGTTCTTGTAATTTCTATATTGGTGATCCGCATTGCTCAACTGAGTAGAAATACTGAAACCACATTTGAATAGTTCTTGTAATTTATATATCCTTTGGTGTCATTTTTATTTAATTAGATGACATGGTTATGCATTAAACTACATTTTGTTTGAACATATTCTTCCTGACGGGTGCCTCAGGGT
>NW_021481027.1:0-328 GCF_001605985.2 Dendrobium catenatum | reverse complement strand
AATAATTATTGTTTGTATGATTTCAATTTAAACAAATTTCCTAAGTTCCCCCTGAATTGATGTATACATGAAAATAAGGAGGCATTTTAAACTAAACAACACAAATTTTTGTTTTTCAAAAATTTTTAACAACAACAAAAAAAATACAAGACAACAAGCCAAATGACACAAAATCAGAATGTAAACATACAAACACAATAGTTTCTCCCCCTTTTTGACAACAACAAAAAGTGAAGAAGAAATAGACGATAAATGTAAGTAATTATATGAAATCTATTTGAAAATTTAATATAAATGATGATTGACATAAGGTATGCAATCTAAAACT
>NW_021481026.1:0-221 GCF_001605985.2 Dendrobium catenatum | reverse complement strand
CCAATGAAACCAAATTCAACTCAATCTAAGCCCAAATTGAACTCCCGAAGTACTGTTGGAAAGTTCGTACCACAATTTGAGTTACCAAACAGTCTCTGATTTTGACGAGCTTATATTCGAATCGAGCTGCTCGACGAGACGAATCCAACAAGCCCAAGATCGCTGAATTCTGACATCACTAAAGACTTCAAATGTCCAACGAACGGTGCACGATCGTAGGA
>NW_021481025.1:0-387 GCF_001605985.2 Dendrobium catenatum | reverse complement strand
CCAATCACCACGGACGATAATTTATTTTTGTCTGGACAAAATTTTTCCAAAGACCAGATCGTCCTGGACGATTTTTAATTTCATCTGGACGAAATCTTTCCAGAGGACCAGTCGCCACGGATAATAATTTAAATTCGTCTGAACAAAAATTTTACAGTGAACTAATCATCCTGTACGATAATTAATTTCGTCCTGGATGAATAGGACTTAGAATTTTTTTTTTCGAGCAAGTTCTTATTCGTTCTATGTGCTCAATAGGAGATAACTGTCTGATTGTCCAGTACGAAATTATATCGTCCCGTACGATCAGTATAAATTTTATATGATCTCCTTATGTGTGTGTGTGTAAATTTTTATTCACTCAAATTATAATCACTCCCTTTCAAT
>NW_021481024.1:0-628 GCF_001605985.2 Dendrobium catenatum | reverse complement strand
ATGCCACTAGACCCTCTACCCTATGAATTTTGAACTTTAGAATTTCCCCAAGATTTTTAATCATATCAAGACCCTTGATTATGACACATCGAGTATTGAAATGTATTTTGATTGACCCATTTTGACCCCTAGTGATCCAGGGGTCAAAATGACTAAAATGCCCATTGAGGGTAAAATTGGAGTTTCCTTTAAACTTCATATTGCCCATTCAAATCAAACCTTGAAACCTAATCCAATACATCCTAAACATCATTAGGAGTGCATAGGACTCAAACCCAAATCTTGGTCAAGCTTGGTTAATAAAGTCAACTTATTTTGACCAAAATGCCCCTTAGGGGTTTGAATAGTCATTTTAATATATCCAAATGGCCTCCTCCTTACATGAGACCACTTCCACCATACTCCAGATGTTAAATCAATCTTTTTGAGCAAATACCTAAACCCTGAGTTAGCTGGCTGACCAAGTCAACCTAGGTTGATCAAAAAGCCCCTCAAGGGTCCAAATGGTCAATTTAATCTAAATGATCATTATAACTATTAAGACCACTTTCATCAAACTCTAGATGTTTAAATAAAACATGTTGAGCCCAAACTCAGGCCCTGAGTCAACCTAGTTGGCTAAGAAGCC
>NW_021481023.1:0-1413 GCF_001605985.2 Dendrobium catenatum | reverse complement strand
CAACAACATGATCTAGGCAATGATCATGAGATTAACAGTCCAAAAATGCATACTTAAGAAAGACCACATAAATGCCCTAGAAAAAAACTATTTCACTTTATTCTTTCGATCATTGATAATTCAACTTAAAAATTTAAACCTTGCTAGTATGCATGAACATAAATCATGGGGAGTAAGTTTGACAATTTAAAAATCACTTAATAAAAAACTATTTTTCTATATACAATGTGACCTAGGGCTAGAGTTTTTAGGAGTTTTAACTATTGGATCTTCAAGAAAATGATTCGGTTGCACTTATAGACTGTCCAAGCTGCTTTTTGCTCCAGTGATCGCAGCCTGGAAAGTTAAGGATCCACCTGCTGGAGGCTTGGATAGAAAGGACTTGGATTCACCAGAAGCTCATCGCTAACAGGGTTTTGATAGTGGGTTTTGGTCGAAAGTTGGAGGAGAGGATGTCTGGAGCTCAAACAAAATGAGAGCTGGGGTAGGAGAGGCTAGAAGTAGTGAGAGAGTGTGAGGGATTTAATGAGACTCTTTTTGGATAAGTTGCCTTATTTGAACCTCATGGAAATGAATGGATAGCTCTGATCGATCAAAGACCCTTCCTAGATCACTAACACGTGCCTCATATGGTTAGGGTGGTAGGAGAGAGGCTGGGAAAGGCTCCATGGCCATTAGTGGCATTTAGAGATGGGGGACCAAATCTTGCCATTTTAGGTTAAACCAAGGTTTGGGCTTGGTTTAGGAGCTTCTAAGGGAGCTTTAGGACTTATTTGGGACTAACTTAGTTGCCAAGATCAGATGGGAGTGGGCTTGCATGTGAGTTTAACCACTCAAGAAGGTTTTGAGTGTTTGTTGACCACTTTGATTTGTCAACTAGTAAAAGGATGAGGTGGCATCTAAGTGGCCCGGTGAACTGCTAGAGTGGTTTGAACTTAAGTTGATTAACTTAAGCTAATGGATTAGCTTAAGCTAAGGGATTTTTTCCATTTAAATGTTTGTTAACCAAATTTGACCATTGTATAGTCTTGGTTTTACTAGTCCCTATGCCACATGGCATTTGAGGCCATGGGTGCTAGAGTGATGAGTTGGAGAGGGCTTAATGGTCAAAGGTAGGTGTTTGAATGAAAGCATGAAGGCTTAATGAGATTTGACCAAATGATATTGGCTTAACTTGGTCAAAATCATTTGGATTTAATTGGCCAAGTCTTGGAGTATGTTTGAGTCTTTCATGATTAAAGATTTGATGGTTTGAAAGTTTGATTTGAGAAAATGGGTTATGATAACCCATTTAGATCATAAAGAACCTATTGGGTCAACCTAGTTAACTAGATTGACCAAGGACTTAGTTTTGTACTTGATAGGTTTGAAATGATATTTGAAGTTTATTGGAGGTGGTTTTTGTTAGGGAAT
>NW_021481022.1:0-278 GCF_001605985.2 Dendrobium catenatum | reverse complement strand
TAATCAAAATAATCTTGAATTATCTCCCACTCATATGAAAGCACAACAACCTCAAATTGAATTTCCATTAAGGAGATCCACAAGAGAAAGGAGAACAACAATTTCGGATGATTATATTATATATCTCCAAGAGCATGAGTTTGATATGGGATTGGAAGATGATCCAATCTCATTCAGTCAAGTCAAACAATGCTCTAATTCTCAAAAGTGGATAGAAGCCATTAAAGATGAGATGAAATCAATGAAAGACAATGATGTTTGGGATCTTTCTGAATTGC
>NW_021481021.1:0-216 GCF_001605985.2 Dendrobium catenatum | reverse complement strand
AGGTCAGACTCGTCAGAATGTTCAGCCACGAGTCTATGGACTGTCCCAGCAAGAAGCTAAGGGGTCTCCTGATGTGGTTACAGGTGCGTAGTTTAATTAATTGCAATGAATTTTTTTTTATGAAATTGAAATTGAAATTGAATGGACAATAAATGAAAATGAAATGAACCAATCAATAGTATTATGTTTTGTAATGAATGTTGCACCTGTTCATGT
>NW_021481020.1:0-219 GCF_001605985.2 Dendrobium catenatum | reverse complement strand
AAATTATTAATTAAAATCAAAAAACTATATTCTGTGAAAAAAATAAAGAGATATTCTATATAGATAACAAGATATTTAATTTTATCTACAAAATAATCATAGAAATTATCTCTTATTTATTAATTAAAATCAAAAAACTATATTCTGTGAAAAAAATAAAGAGATATTCTATATAGATAACATTTGATACGTCATGCAAAAATTATCTTGATCGGACAC
>NW_021481019.1:0-261 GCF_001605985.2 Dendrobium catenatum | reverse complement strand
AATGATATTTTTTTATTAGATTTAAATGAGAATTTGGCTTTTAACATGACACAATGGAGAAAGAGGATTCATGTAGCCGACCCCAAGTAGCGGGACAAAGGCTTGATGTTGATGTTTACTTACTTTTCTACACACTTTAAACTATGTTGTAGAATGAACTATGGTGATCAGAGTGATGTAAAATTTGTGAGTTTGTTTATTTACATAAGAAAGAGTTTAAAACTGGCTAACAGACAATGTATCAAATATTGTTCTACAATA
>NW_021481018.1:0-224 GCF_001605985.2 Dendrobium catenatum | reverse complement strand
TATATATATATATATATATAAAAGAGAGAGAGAGATATATATATATGAAATTAATTTCATGTTAAGTAGTCTTTGTAACAACAACATTTGTTGACATTTGTTGATTAAGTTTTGCACAATTACTAGCTTATTATGGTAAATTAATGAAAATTTTATATTAAAATAGGTTTGGTGAAGGAACCACCTCCAAGAAGAAAAATTCAGATGTATTATGAATTAGATGA
>NW_021481017.1:0-261 GCF_001605985.2 Dendrobium catenatum | reverse complement strand
ACCACTTTTGGAAATTATTACTTCTTTGAGAATTAAGCAAGTAACCTTAATAAAAAACTTGTCAAGCTCTTGCTGACAAACGAAGTAATAAGTACTTCTCAGGGAATTTAGCCATATCCAACTATTTAAAAACTCTCAGACAATGAGAATACAACAATCCCATGGTTTCATACTTCTTATAGCTGTATTGAATGTTACCTTCTGTTGCATCAAAGTGAACAACTCAAGGATGGTTTTGATTCTTTTTCTCTATGTAGTTGA
>NW_021481016.1:0-288 GCF_001605985.2 Dendrobium catenatum | reverse complement strand
GAATAGAAAATAATCTTAACACTAAAAAATAATATTGTAGAATAATTATAGGCTTGAAATGATGTTTTTCATAATTCTTAATAATTTTGTTATATTTTGAAAATATGAAATTTTGCTGAGTAAGAATTTCTGTTGCTTACTGTTATAAAACATAATGTAATTCTGACATGTGCTCAATTGTGTTTTAATTGCTATAATTGTGTAAAATACCTGCTTACATGATTGACAAATATCTACTGAGAGATATAAGGGGTTAGAATCCTTTGAGATTATATCTGTGTTAGGGAA
>NW_021481015.1:0-1687 GCF_001605985.2 Dendrobium catenatum | reverse complement strand
CTCCAAAAACACTGATTTGTTGAACGTTCTAACCCTTTTACTCTTCATCATCCTGGACGATCTGATCCATATCTAATTCAATCCTTTGTTACCTTCCTAGACTACCCTTTTACATCTTGAATGATGTTTTCTATAATGGTAATCATCCCGTATGATCCATTGTTCGTCCTAGACGATACACGTGGACATACATTTAATAAGCCTTAAATTTGGTAGGTATGATCCATTATTGGAGAATCATCCCGGATGATCTACCTATTCGTTCTGGATGATACATGTGGCAGTGTATTTAAACATTTTAAATTCGATCAGTACGATCCATTATTGATCATCGTCCTGGACGATCCAACTCATCATCCTGGATGATCTGCATTTTTAACTATCATCCAGATTGTCACCTAAGGATGATCGCCTGTGTCTAATCGTCCCGGATAATATCTGATCATCCTGGATGACATGTCCGCCTTTTTGACCAATCTTCCAGCCAAAATTATTGCACCAGATTATCCTGGATGATCCTGCGATCGTCTTGGATGATCCGACCAGTTCTATAAATTCAGGCCCTTCCAGCCATTTTTCTCACACTCTCTTCTTCCATTAGCTTCCTACTTCATATTTTCTTGCTTTTAATGATCATGGAAGGCAATAAGCGCTCTCGTCAGGTGTTGAGCAATTCCTCAAGGGCCACTTCGGACCCTCGATTCTTGGAGGCAGATGATCAAGTTGCCTATCAATGTTATAAAATGGCTAGCATCACTATTTCCAGGTCAATCAATCCAAACCATCTTTCATATCTGGTACTCGACCTTCTCTCTCACACCTCTTTATGTTTCCTTCTAATGCTTGCAATCCCTTTCAATTCTGAGCTTTTGTTTGAATTTTTTGCAAGCCTTAGAATAAATTTTGCATTCACTTCTCTTGTCTCGTATGTGAATCGATGCTCGGTCGAGATCACATACCATAGGGGATAAGCTTCACACCCTCTATTCTGATCCTGATTATGACTGGGCTTCAGCCAACCACTTCCTTCACAACACCAATTCCCACTTTCATGTTGGAGAGACGCTATTACTCAAAGATGTTAGGACTGTCCAACATATCCTTTGCACATCCATAATTCTCTAAGTTGGTGATCGCATCCACATCCTCTTCTTTTGCTCACCACCTTTTATATTTTATCCCATCGATAATTCAAAGCAATCAACCTTATTTTTTGCCACATCGAAGACTTGACCATAATTTGTGATCTAGGTCATAGGAGAAAGACAAATCTAGCTCTAGGACATATTATTGCTTATGTCCTAGAATCTAAATATAATCTGCAATATCCTGCTCCTCCAAATTTCTAGCCTGCATTATACTCCAATAATTCTTTCAATGCCCTTCATAGTACTCATTTCTACCTAGTAGACGAGCAACCTTAGGGGGCCAAAGAGGAGGAGGCTCCCGTACCTGTTCCTAAACCTATTCTGCTACACCAGCACTCTGAGCTAGATCAGCTAGTGGAATGCTTTGACCAGTGGGAGGCTCATTTTAATACATACATTACTGCTCAAGAGTAGCAACATGCTGAGGACTTGACCCGTTTTGATGCCTACATTGCACACCAGCAGAAGCAGCATGACCAGGACATGGCCTAGTTTGGTGCATAGTTTGCTACACTGTCGAGCTACTTTCAGCAGCCACC
>NW_021481014.1:0-276 GCF_001605985.2 Dendrobium catenatum | reverse complement strand
TTAAAAATCAGATCTTAAACTTGATTTGTGAAAGGAA
Source organism: Dendrobium catenatum (assembly GCF_001605985.2). NCBI lineage: Eukaryota > Viridiplantae > Streptophyta > Magnoliopsida > Asparagales > Orchidaceae > Dendrobium > Dendrobium catenatum. The sequence continues at coordinate 239 of NW_021481014.1, read as the reverse complement.
ATATTAAAAATCAGATCTTACCTTAAGCCTTGGCCTCTACTTCCCTTCATCCTTCTCCTTCTTCTCTTTTTCTCCTCTTTTCTTTCCTTCTTCCTCTCTTCTTTCCATTTTCTTCTCTTCATTCTTCTTCTTCTCTTATTCTTCTTTTCAACTTCTTTTCCTTCTATATTCCAGCCCTACCTGTTACTATCCCCCCTCCAACTCACGGGATAACGATGGATTACGGGAAATAGAGATAA
>NW_021481013.1:0-210 GCF_001605985.2 Dendrobium catenatum | reverse complement strand
ATTCCTTAAACTCAAACTAATTAATGTCCCTAACACTTTATATTAAAAGACCAGACTCATGGTTTTGAAGCGCTTAGGTGTTTTCACTGTCTCCTCAATCCAGGCCGGGGTAAGTCCAAATCATGCATTACATTAGCTAAGTTTGGGTCACTAATTTTCAGTACCTAATTTAGGCTTAGGTTCTGAGGATGGCTCTGGCTATAAGGCCTC
>NW_021481012.1:0-414 GCF_001605985.2 Dendrobium catenatum | reverse complement strand
CTTATGAGAAATTAATTGAGTGCAACGGCCATTGGATTTTGGACGTCGTGGCACGTGGGTTTCAAACATTTATTTTTTTAATTAAAAATAACTAAAATCATTTTGTTAAATCCATCACCCTAGACATTCCCTCCCCCATTTCTTTGCATGGCAGGTGAAAGAAAAGAGAGAAAGGGAGAAAGGAGAAGAGAGAAAGCAGGTTCGAGCCCATATTTTATGTCGCTCTAGTTAGAAAAAAGTGTTCTGATTGTGATAGGTAACCTTAAACCTATCTCTATTTTCATTGGTTTTCTAAAAAAATCAAGAAAAATATAATATCTCTTATTTTGATATTTTTTTACCGCATAATTATTGGTAGGGGTGTCAATTTCGGGTCACAGGTCGGGTTTGGGTCGAACCCGAAACTGACCCGGC
>NW_021481011.1:0-239 GCF_001605985.2 Dendrobium catenatum | reverse complement strand
AAAATCACTAACACAAGAACAATACTGAAGTACAGAACAAACATAGAGCTAACATTGAAGAAACATAGAACAAACACTGAACAAATCATTCAGATGGACCCTGATCTGGAGGAGGAGGTGGTGCTGCACCAAAAAAGCTGAAGTAACTACTGATCGTGAACATGATGGTATTAATGGCATTTATTTGTTTACGCATATATCTCATATCCTGATTATGCTGAAAATCTTGATGCTGCAGA
>NW_021481010.1:0-1598 GCF_001605985.2 Dendrobium catenatum | reverse complement strand
TAATAACAAAGACTCTACTATGTCTCACTGTAAATATGTATATGGTTTATTACTTTTTTGCAAAAAATTATTGTCCCACTGTCAACTGTCTTAATTCTCTTCTGACTTATTTTAGGAGTGTTATTAAATTTTGTGCAAAATTGAATAAATTTAATATCTACTTCTTAAAATCAATTCACTCTACTATGTAGGAGCAATTGTACATCCTCATTAGTTTTGTTTGCCTCCCTCTCCTATGGGATTATCTTTGTATACCACTTACCTCATATATGCTTAAACTTGTCAATTATTTTAAAATCATGGATAAGCATTATTCTTGGCTTAGTAGGTGGAAGTAAAAAATTTATCTTTTGCTAGTTGATTATAATTTGTTAGATCAACTATATATTTGGAATTACCTCTAATTTTGGCTTCGCTCTATCTCTCTCCCCAGTCCCTAGAGGACTACATGGGAAAAAGAATGAGCCTTATTAATATATTCTTTCACTGCAATATGGTTGAAACTAAAATCCACATCATACCTTAGCTAGAAAGTCATCTCCTTGTCCTAAAAGAGCAGTGGCTTATGTATACCTTCTCTAGGCATTCTTAATGCCTTTTGCAAAGCCAAACTAGTTTGTGAGCTTTATAATATCAACTCTACTCTTTGTAATTGATGCTCCAATGTTTATGGTTCCCTGTGGAATAAATCAAACTACAAAACTTTCATATTTTGAAAAGCTTTCTAAAGTTTGCATAAAAATTAGACACCATCTTTCATTTAAAATTCAAAATAATAGCAAACATTTTATTTTCCTTAACCCCTAGCTTCATAAAGAATAATGAATATTTAATTGAATTTTTTTTAAACTATGTGGTGGAATGGTTTGATTGTAATATCAATGCTAGGGTTGGTGGTTTTATCTTTGATGTGAGTTATTGCTTGCCAACTGTACTAACTATATGTACATTCAATGCATTCTTAACAATGATATTTAGCAAACTTCTTGCAATACATGCAATTGGATGGGTAAGAACTTCTTTAATAAGTACATTTATGCATTCATTCATTCTTCGACTCTAATTGTTCGGTAGAAAAAATTTGTTTAGTTTAAAGGCAATATTATAAACTACGCTATCTTGGTTTTAGGAATTCTTAATGATGGCCTTAAAACCAAGGATTATTTTATAGTCCATCATATTGTGTTTTGCCAAAGTTACAATAAATCCCATATTCACATTTTCTTTGTTCATTTCTTATCTTTAGAGCTGCTTAAAAATGCATTCAAGCGGGGGCCTTTTTTCACTTAGGATGATCCTTACCCCATGCATGTTCCTTTCTATGTTAATATAGCATCCTTTACAAAATATTAAGAAGATTTTAACTTCTTGAGGTTCACATCACATTTTATTATTTTTGACAATAGCAAAATAATAGAATAATAGTTCAGAGAGAAAAATATTGATATTGTTGCGTCCAGGAGTATTCACGGCGGTAGAGAAATATCATATTTAACGTCTTAACATTGTACGAAAATCCAGCACGCAATCAGATAAGGAGAGAGGGTCTAGCATTTATGACACACCAAGATTTTTACGTGGAAAACCCCTGTAAAAGG
>NW_021481009.1:0-593 GCF_001605985.2 Dendrobium catenatum | reverse complement strand
ATATTTTTTGTGCAGGTTTAGAGTTTAGGGTGAAATTCAGTAAATATAGAGGAGTGACTGTCAATTTTTTTTCAAATGTTACAGGATTCCGGCGGCCAACCAACGGTTTGGCCGTCAATAACGTCGATACCGGATGGCTAATCATAGCCACCAGAAGTTCACTATAGCCTCCGATAATTACCTGCAGTTTTCCAACGGTTGCCGGCAATTCTCAAGCGATAAGACGGCGATTTAGGCGGTAAGCTGCCGGTGATTTACTGACGGCATACCGGCGGTCTCTGGTATTCAATCGACGATGACCTAGAAGTTTGGCAGTTGGTATTACTGGCAGTTTTGATAGCCCGTATTCCACTGGTAAATAACCAGCGGTCACCGACATTACGTCCGCCAGAAATAAATGGCAGTATGAACCGCCGGAAAGCATTAGTGTGTAAAACTGCCGGAAAAAGACCGCCATAAATCATTTCCTACACAGATTTTACTAGCGGTTTTTGACTGGCCCAAAAGCCACCGGTTTATTACAAAACCACCATAAAACTTATAATAACCGTCGGTAATTTTTTGAATTTCCTGTAGTGTATCATCCTGCATAA
>NW_021481008.1:0-303 GCF_001605985.2 Dendrobium catenatum | reverse complement strand
AATGCAGCAGCCACATTTTTATTTTCCTAAACTATTTACTATTTTCGGAATTTTTTCGATCAGAGCTTTTTATAACCAAATTTATTAGGATTTGATAATTACAAGAAACTGTTTAATTTGGACTTTTTTTCAAGATAGTTCTCAAGATTTTTAAAACTATAATCAGGAAACAAAAAAGATATGAAAGAATAATGAAACCTGAGCTTAAAATCTTTTAGACAAATTCAAAGAACCGCTCCGATTTTAAGTCAAAATGATACATTATGAAATCGATTTTCCTAAGAACAATTAATTGAAAAGCAC
>NW_021481007.1:0-210 GCF_001605985.2 Dendrobium catenatum | reverse complement strand
ATTATCAATATACCTAAGCACTAAAAGATAAAATTTGGACATAAAACTTAACTAAAGCTAATTAATCTATTAACCACCCTTCAATGAAACAAAATTTAAAAGACATAAGCTAAATCAAAAGAACAAACATAAACTAAAACATGTTAAATAAAAAGGCTTCTAGAGGACTAAACTCCAATTCATTAAATCCTTTTGTAATTAATTGCATAT
>NW_021481006.1:0-301 GCF_001605985.2 Dendrobium catenatum | reverse complement strand
GTAGGCAATCGGCCTATGATTCTGCATGAGCACTGCTTCCAAGCCCACTCATGAAGCGCCAGTCTCAACCACAAACTGCTGGGTGAAATCTGGAAGTGCCAAAACCGGGGCACTAGTCATGGCTTCCTTCAGAGTCTTTATGGCTTCCTCTGCCTTCTCTCCCCATTAAAAGTTATCCTTTTTTAACTGATCAGTCAAAGGACTTGCTATGGAACCATAGCCCTGGATAAACCTCCTGTAGTAGCCAGTAAGTCCCAAAAATCCCCATAGGCCTTTAAGGGATTTTGGTGTAGGCCACTTC
>NW_021481005.1:0-308 GCF_001605985.2 Dendrobium catenatum | reverse complement strand
CGACCGTGGATCGTCCTGGACGATTTTACTTAAATGATCTGAAACGACCCTATTTGAATATGTGTATGAAATGACTTCGTACAGCTGATCGTCCCGTATGAACTAGGTTTGTCCGGTACGAATGATTATTACAATGTAGGTTCTGGAAACTGCTGAAAATCGTTCTAAGTCAGTTAATCGTTTGAACGAATATTTATTCGTCTGGACAAAATTTTTACAGAGGACCGATCGTCCTGGACGATTATTTATTTCGTTTGGACGAAAATTTTCTAGAGGACCAATCGCCATAAATGATAATTTAATTTTGT
>NW_021481004.1:0-428 GCF_001605985.2 Dendrobium catenatum | reverse complement strand
CTGAGCTGGCTGTGGCGGTGGTGGTGGAGGAACAATGAGCTGACTAGTCATTGGCCTTTTTCCCTTGTCAACTGCCGACACTACTGCCTTCTTCTCAAAATTCTTAACCAATCTAGGACCTTTTTTGTCTTCAGACTGCTCTCGAGGGAATGGCATTTTATGAGCCTCTTCCTGCAGATTGCTAGCTTTATTAAGTAGTTTTTCAAAAGTTTTAATGGTGAAACCATTCAGGAGGAAAGCAACAGGGCCATGGATATTCTTAAGAAGGATCTCCACCGCATGTTGCTCTTGCAACTGGGGATCACACTTCATCGAGAGCTTTCGCCACCTCAAGATTTACTCAACAAGAGACTCTCCCGGCTTTTGTTTCTCAACAACAAGATCGCCCACGGTAGTTTGTTGTTGCGCTCCAGAAAATCTTTTAAGGA
>NW_021481003.1:0-1432 GCF_001605985.2 Dendrobium catenatum | reverse complement strand
AAAGGATAACTGATTGATCATATTGTTATTTCTTCTAGTTATAACATAGGCATAAAAAACTGAGAATTTTGATTGCCTTCTTCCATCCAATATGCCTTATGTTGAATCTTGTTTAATATGAATTAGGTTGTTAAACCTAAGCTTATGTCCCAGCGACGAAACAAGAGGTGGGGTGAATTGGTAATTAAAAATTTATCCCTCTTTTAAAAATTTTATACCGAAAATAACATTAGTGAATTTTTGTCAAAAAATTTTTTCAACCACAAGTTAAAATAGTTAAAACAAAAGCAGCGGAAAAAATAAAAGACACAAGTTTTATAGTGGTTCGGTCAAACATGACCTAAATCCACTCCTTAGAGACCCTATGAGTATTGCACTAATACCACTAGTGACTATCCTTTTGCACCCACAACAAGGAGAAGAATCCATACAAAACTCTCTTCCACCATTACCCGGTGCAGCAAAGAACCGTCATCCTTTTACACTCTCCAAGTGTTGGTAGAGAACCGTTCATCCTTTCACACTGTCCCGGTATAGGCAGAGAACCCTTCATCCTTTCACATTCTCCAAGTGTGGGTAGAGAACCCATCATCCTTTCACACTCTCCTATTGTAGGCAGAGAACCCTTCGTCCTTTCACACTCTCCAAGTGTGGGAAGAGATCACTTCGTCTTTTCACACTCTCCAAGTGTCGACAGAGAATCATTCATCCTTTCACACTCTCCCGATGTAGGCAGAGAACCCCTCATCCTTTCACACTCTCCAGGTGTGGGCAGAGAACCCTTCGTCCTTTCACACTCTCCCGGTACATAGTGGATCGTCTCGTACGATCATCAAATAATCCCGTACGAATCTACTTAAATCAGTTGTATACTAACCCAATGTATATAGGTACAAATTGACTTCGTACCCGATCATCATCCCGTATGAACTATGTTCTTCTGGTATGAACAATTATTTTAAGGGTTAGTTTCGACAAACTTCAGGATGTTACCAAAATTTTAAAAGATAGAGCATTTCATCTTGGGACGAATGGGAGTTCGTCTGGACAAAAATTTTCCAGACAGCATTTCATCTTGGGACTAATAAGAGCTTATCTGGATGAAAATTTTCTAGATAGCATTTCGTCTTGGGACAAATAGGATTTCGTCTGGACAAAAATTTTCTAGATAGCATTTCGTCCTGGGATGAAAAGGATGAATCGTCTGGACTATTCAATACAAAGTGAGAATCCAGAGCAGATCGTCCTGTGACGAATTGAGAAATTCGTCTGGATGATCAGGACTTAGAAAAAATTTCTCACTTCTTGTTCGTTCCATTGATCTTCCGAGGGGATTAACTGACTTGATCGTCCCGTATGAATAAGGTTCATCCCGTACGATTATTGTGATTTTTAAAGATCTCCCCAAGTGGGTGTGTGCTAAGCATATTCA
>NW_021481002.1:0-235 GCF_001605985.2 Dendrobium catenatum | reverse complement strand
AACTTCCAGAATCCAAAACCAAACACATCAGACCCAATTCCAAATCAGAAACCAAAACAGAATCAGACAGATATCGTAATCTTCGTACATAAATCATAATCGGACAGTTCATAACAAAACAGATCAAATCAGAACAGATACGGACATATCAAATCAAAATCAGATCGGAACTGAAACAGACATATATCAAATCAGAAACAGATCAGAACGGAACAGATCAGAACAAACAGATATC
>NW_021481001.1:0-3411 GCF_001605985.2 Dendrobium catenatum | reverse complement strand
GCTTTCACGGGCTGCTGAGAGAGATGTGTAGCCACTGCTGAGAGAAGTGTTGGCTGGGATGTCTTCACGTGAGGGTTTGTGAGTGAAATCGAAGAGGAGCTCGACTGATTGATCGTGGGAGGAAGAGGTCTTCAGCTGTGGAGCTCGCGAAGTCAATAAAATAATAATAATAATGAAATGAAGCAGCCTGTAACGTCCCGCTCAGCTTTTTTTTAACGACGAGGCTTTGTTCGACATGAGGGATTTACGGGATCTATTCGGAGATTTCGATGTTATTATTTTGATGGAAATGAGCCGACCACTCAGGTGTCAATATTTGGCACGACCCGAAAATTTCGGGTTAAGGTCAACCCGAACCCGAAACAGGTCGGATTCGGGTTCAACATTTCGACCCGTTTCAAAAATCAGGTCGGTTACGGGTTAACCCTTTGACCCGAAATTGACCCGAAAGTGATCCATTTTGACACGAAAACCTGATTTTGACCCGGCAACACGAGATTGACCCAATTTTGACCCATTTTTGACCCAAAAAGAGGAGATTGCCCGTTTCGACCCGAAAATTAGTTTTTTTTTTGTTGGAAACGGGTCATTTGGGTCGTGTCGGATTGACCTAAACTCGAAGCGGGTTGGATTCGTGTCCGTAAAACCGACCCGTTTTAAAAAACAAGTCAAGTTTGGGTTGACCCGAGTAGTGCCGAGTCAGTTTCGAGTTTGACCCGAACCCGACTCATGACCAGAAATTGACACCTCTACCGACCACTAAAAAATATCTCCATTTACATGCTTCTTTATCGATATAACAATAATAACGTAAAGCCTTTGTCCACTACATGGACTCAGATACATAAATCATTTTTTCTATATTGTGTCCTTTAAAGTTTAAATTCTCACTCAAATATAAAAAAAAAATTCTACTACTTTTTTAATCTTTTAGATTTACCTCTACCTTTCTTAATATATAACAAATCCAATAGATACTCTCATAATTGAGTCATAAGAAGGTTAATATTCTATGCGACCAAATTATCTAAGGCATCTCTCTCTTTTCCATGGTGGATACAGTTACATGCATGGAATACTAACAGAGCTCATCGTTGCGCTTGTTATTTCTTCATTAATTTCGTGTTACATCTGTGCTCAACCATTTCTACTCTGCAATAAAGACATTTATATGTGCTTTTGTAAAAAAAAAATGCAACTCTCTCTAATCTTATTTGTCATTGGAGCTACTTTAATCTTTTCATCTATATATTAGTTTTAGATTCTATTTTTAAAAATAAAGGCACTCCACCCGAGCATCCTCATGTTGCCATAAAACATTGCCGATCTCACTACCATCTTATAAAATTTTTCCTTAAGTTTAAGGGCACATTTCTATCACACAATAAGCCCGATGCATTCCTTCATTTCAACCAGCAAACTTGAATTCTACTAATAATATTCTCATCTATTTCGCCATCACTTTAACAATAGATCATAAATATATAAAACATGTACTATTTTAAAACATATATATAATATATATATATATATATATATATATATATAATATATATATTTGCAAGTTATTGCCATAAAATAGAAAATCACCGCCTATCTGATCAAATATTGCTTTTATTTTAAAATATTTTAAAGGAAATATTCTTTAAACGCTGGATATTCCTTTTGAATTTAACATTAGCTCTCATGGTGGGATTAGTTGGAGTAAATGCCAATAGCAATATATAAAACATTAACTTTAAATAAATGAATTTATGAATAATAAAAAAAAAGGAACAAATCAATAAAAAATCCTTAAAATAGTCAATGTTATCTCAAGAAAGTATTTTATTTTTATAAAAATTTTAAAATAATATTACTTTTCTAAACACATAAGAGAACATCATAATAATTTGGAAATGAACTTTAGTCATTGCAGTGCTAGGCAGGTGATATTGTGACATATAAGATTCTGTGTACTTACAGCATTCAGGTTCTGAATCAAAAGACTTAAAAGATGAGCTTCATCATCATAATGTTGTATATATACAGCATTCAAATTCTGAATCCAAAAAACAATCCACCACAGTGAATGGATGGAATGTCAGACTATAGTGAATATTGAGGGATAAGATCTTCATCTCAAAACAACTGGATATAGTTTTCCTGCAAAGAGAAGAAAAGCTTCAATGTTCAATAAATGAAGAATGACAGGAGAAGCAATTAAGGCTTCGTTTGCGATAACTTTTTTATTGCTTCTTAAAGCAATTTTCTAACACAATTTTAAATTTTGTACTAAAAATTTACTTTAAGAAGCAAAAAAGAAAACCGTCCCAAACAATGCGTGAATGATGAAGGCTTCATTTAGGATGATTTTTTTACTGTTTCATAAAATAACTTTTTAATAAAAAATTAATTTTTTTATACTAAAAAACTATTTTAAGAAGCAGTAAAAAAGCTGTTCCAAACGAAACCGAAACCAAAAAAAAAAGTAGAGATCACAGAGAAAACAATGATGAATCTGTATTCATTTAAATAACCTTGAATGCATTTTCATCCCAAAACCAAGGCAGATCTTTTTCCTGAAAAGAAAAGAAAAGAGGCTTTAGATTCAATTCATTAAGGAGAAAGAAAAGGTAGAAACAATTTATAGCAGGGAAAAAAATGCTTCAGAAGTTGGTTAAAAACGATAGAGATGGCTTAACTTTGTACAAATATGGTCAGTTTATGAGTAAATTTAGGCAGATAATTATGTTTAGAGGATTAAACTCATTGGATAATCAATCAATTTCTAATTGATAATAATTTGCTTTGAAACAAAGATGAATCAATCAAAATTAGCTCGATTGAACTCGAAATTTATTTGATACATGATATGCATACATCCGCATCTTTACAAATACATACAAATACTTTTTACATTTATCAGATTATATAAACACAAAGACTATATATACTATATACATTCATCAGTTCATACTAAATATTAAATACAACCATAGAAATATGATACAAATAAAGAACTTCGAGACTTATTATGAATCATATTTAAGAAGTTAAGGGAATAATTGAACTCAAGAGATGGCTGAGATTAAAATAATCTCATATGAGTAGTACATCGACCATCTTGATTTCTTTTGTTGACCTGTAACTGCCGGATACCCACACCCAGCTGACAAACCCCATCGCTCGGACACAACCGTCGACTGCTCTCAGAATCTCAAGCAAAGAAGAAAGAAGATTTTGGGAAACTTACAGTGCTCTCCGTTGACGACCGAACTACACCGTCTCCGACCGCATCTCCTCCAGACCACTGGCTGTGCTTCCTTCTTCGAACTCGAAGCCAACGCGATCTCCGACTCAAACACTGGACTCCAGGACGCCGCCGACCTCACCTGCTCCGACACTGACGGCCGCAGCAACTGTTTCCTT
>NW_021481000.1:0-220 GCF_001605985.2 Dendrobium catenatum | reverse complement strand
CATTCGATAATCAATTGATTGCAAAAATGTTGACATGATAATTATCCAAAAAATTAAATGAAATATTTTCAAATAAAGGTGGTCGAGTAATACAATAGCCTTTCGCAATCTTACGATTTCCAAAATATGCCATGATCAATTTTTTCAAGGTTTTCTAAAACACTATTTTTGAAACCCGCTCTTAAATTGCTCTGATACCAATTGAAATTACTAGATGCAC
>NW_021480999.1:0-707 GCF_001605985.2 Dendrobium catenatum | reverse complement strand
AATTAAGGATTTGTGTAGAAAACTTAGATTTTTTTTTCTAATTAGGATGCATGCTCCCCTATATAATTAGACTTCCTAATCAATCTACTTAGGATTAATCCCTTAATTGACCCTTTAGCCCTAATAAAACTCTAATAAATCAAGATTAGTCCTTAAAATTTCTTAAAATACTTCTAACTGACTCTCAGTGGTCCCTTAACCTGTAGAAATTTGAATCCCTTTAATTTGACATTAAAATTCATTTTAATTTAATTTTATTTAAAATCAATGTTTAATCAGTTTTCATTAATTAAAAATTATTAAAAATCCCAAAAATTCCTTAAACACTTGATGATTCTCCTTAGATCATTACTGATCTTTGGGGGTGATTTCAAGGGGTTTAGGACTCATTTGGATTCAAATCACAAAATGAGCTCTCTAATTAAGGTAATTAGAAAATTCTAATAAATACCCAAAATTTCAAAATTAATAACTAATTATACAAAATTCCAAATTAATCAAACTCAGTGGCTAATGACTCTAATTAAAATTTAGCATTTTACAAAAATATCAAATCCCTAAAATCTGGTCAAAGTCAAAAAGTCAACATTTCGGTCAACTCTAGGTTAAAAACGGGCCCAAACTTCTAAAAATCATAACTTTTGATAGAAAACTCGAAATTGAGTGTGCTACCTGTCTAACAACTCATAATAAGGCCTAGTATTTTT
>NW_021480998.1:0-275 GCF_001605985.2 Dendrobium catenatum | reverse complement strand
GTTGTGGATATGAAATAAGAAATTTAGTTTAAATCTCACTAAATATAAGAAATTATATTTTTAAACAAATTATAAAATATTTAAGATATGCGTGTCGAACAAGCATGTCCAATTTGTTTTTAATATTTTTTTAAACGGACACGTTTTTGGCGTGTCCGACACGTGTCGGAGGAGTGTCGGACGAGTGTAGTGTTGGACACGGTGTCGGAAACTGCACGCCTCTTTGAGGAGAAGTGTCGGTGCATCATAGCTCCTCCAATTTTGATATCAACATT
>NW_021480997.1:0-364 GCF_001605985.2 Dendrobium catenatum | reverse complement strand
CATTTTAATAGAACTCAACAAGTCGAGTAAATTTTGAAAGGAATAGTTTCCTTAACCATTTTAATTTGGCTGCCGACGCTGTGACTTAAAGAATCTCCTTTGATAAATAGATTTTTCACTAAACGTTTGGCCTTATGCTTTCAATTTTTTAGGTGCCCAAAAAACTTAATTAAAAAAAAAACTTAGGGCTTGATTTGTAACAGCTTTTTTATTATTTTTTATAAAAAAATTTCTATTAAAAAGTAACTTTTAAGAATAGTAAGAAAATAGTCCCAAATAAAAACTTAGTGTCGGCTAACAAGTTGTAGCTTGAAGAGTAAGCTTTAAGGCTTCATTTGTAATTGCTTATTAAAATAACTTTTTC
>NW_021480996.1:0-1021 GCF_001605985.2 Dendrobium catenatum | reverse complement strand
CAAACTCTACCGCCGCGTATTTTCTAGCACGCAACAATAAGATTAATATAATAAGTAGGTCGATATCAGGTTTAGGTTGAGTCGGGTTTTGCTCAAAATGTTTAACCTGTATGTTTATAATTAACAGGTTGGATTCGGATCAAACATAATTCGGTCGGTGGATCAATTCCAAACCCAACTCTTCAACCAAAATTGATACTACTAATATCAATAGTAAAAGAAATGCTTTCGACTGAACTAAATAGAAATTTGATCGATTTTTTTGAGATAATTCAATGGATAGATTTATAGTTTGCAAAATTAAGGCTCATTTGTAGCATTAAATTGCTCAAAAAGTGTCATATTGCCACAAAAAATGAAATGTTTTTACACTTTTTGGTAAGGCTAAATTTGATCCATAAATGTTTTAAGAATTTTTTCAATCGATCATTGTAATTATTTCGATCATTATTTCGATTTTAAGAGCTTAAAACTACAATGGCTATGCTTAGAATAGGAAGGTCTACTGACTAGCCCAAAGATGAGACCATTTAGGTGTTTTCCCAAATGAATGGAGGGCATAATTGAACCGTTCAATGCTAGACTGAATTTGAAAGTTTTCCAAGTTTCAATTTTAGTTGATCTTATTTAATATATAGTATGTTATATTTTGATTTTCTTATTATATATAGTAATGCAATAGGAGATATAATGTAACAACCTAAAAAATTTAAAAACTATTTTAGAAATTGAAAATATAAAAATATAAAAATTTTGTATTATGGCGCTACGATGCTGTGATTTTGAGCACAACGGCTTTAGAAGTTAGCGCTGTGTATTAGAATTCAACACGGATGCGCAGATGCTTTAAGTTGTATAGTAACTTTGAAATGAACATGCGACGTAGCAGCCCCGGGTTGGAGCACCATGACGCTAGACACTAAACAATACTTTTTAAAATAAATTTTCTCAATTCAGTCGTTCCTCTCTCCCTCCCTCCCTCACACACACACACACACACACACACACACACACACACACA
>NW_021480995.1:0-319 GCF_001605985.2 Dendrobium catenatum | reverse complement strand
GTTAAAACTGAAATTTCTTATACTTAATGGACTTTTGATGAACGTGATTTAGCTCAATTGAATGCAAAATGTTTGAACTTCTTTTTCTGTGCTTTAGAATCTAAGGATTACATGCGTGTCTCCACTTGTAAAACTGGTAAAGAGATTTGGGATACATTGTGCATCACCTATGAAGGTACTAATGAGGTTAAACAATCCCGTTTGAACATTTTCTTGCATGACTACTAACTTTTTCGTATGAAACCTCATGAATCAATTTCTGACATGTATATAAGGTTTACACAGATAGTTACTTCACTGCATGCACTAGGAAAAGAAC
>NW_021480994.1:0-950 GCF_001605985.2 Dendrobium catenatum | reverse complement strand
GAATTCTAATTTTTACTTGACAAAGAAATAAATAATTTCCATTAAAATTGACATGCTCCCATAAAATATGGATTATCACACTGTTATGCTTAAAACATTTGTGTCGCGACACCCATAAAATTAACTAACACCATTATACTAAAGGTTTCCTCCATTATGGTTCTTGCTAACATGGATCTATTGTTTAAAAATGAATCAATGTATCACATTTCTCACAAGTTATGGTCTGAATAATTATACTTGTACTATCATAGAGATACAAATTGTTGAGTGGTATGATTTCAACATGGCACTTCTTTGACTTAGCGATACTAGAGTTTTACATAATAGTACTTTGTAGATAGATAATGGGATTTACGATGATGACTCCTACGAGGTTCCGGCATTGGGATATTTGGTTTGGCTTTGCAATGCAAAATTCTCCATTACTGTGGCACTGTCAAATAGATATTGGGCATCACCATATCCATATTTGAGTGCTCAAGTGGTCTCAATGATGTTACCGCAACAGTATTATGTTCAGTGCCACGACAATATACCATACTTGAATATTTTATAAATTTCCTATATTTTTCTAACTACTTAAATGTCATTAAGAATAGCTGACATTCTACGCATTTTTTGAAACAAGTTAATGTGATATACTCAAAATATAGGACATGGTCAGTAGAGTTAGTTTTACACAATAATATTCTAGATTATTATCTTCAAATTTGGAGGCTTGGCCTTAGCTATCTTTATCAAGAATGCATTATAAAGTTTGAATTATATTCTTTGTACTCACACTGGAGTGGGATCATACACTTTGTAATTATTCAGAACGTAAGTGGGATTGATATTAGGCATTATGTTAACCACCTTTAATTTTGGCCTTCTACATTGAACTATGAAGTGAGAGGATCGTTTTAATTTTTTTTCTCTTAAAACATTTACCAATAATCATCTAGGTG
>NW_021480993.1:0-478 GCF_001605985.2 Dendrobium catenatum | reverse complement strand
AAGGCCACTGCGTATGCAATTGCAACCCATCTTCGCCACCAATTGTTTCGAGCTTAATCCTACAGCCCTGAGCTCGGTACTTCGTAATATTTCTAGCTCGTTTGCAGAGGCTGAATACTAAGCTGGCTTCATTTATGACAGCTTTCTGATTGTTTTCTAAAATAGTTTTTAGTAAAAAAATTATTTGAAATATAATTTCTTTTACTAAAAAGATGCTTTAGAAAGCAGTAAGAAAGTTATCCAAAACGAAACCTTAATCTTATTAAAGCTACGCTAACATGTTTTTACCCTATTTTTTTCAATATGTTATCTTATTGCTAGAAATGTAATAAAAAAGGTTATGGATAATTGGATATGATGATTTAAATTTGCTCATAATAATTATATTTTTTATATGTATGTAATACAATTTTTTTGATTGATTAATGATATATTACATTGATATCAAAATAGATTTAATGAGAAAATACTCTCTGGA
>NW_021480992.1:0-271 GCF_001605985.2 Dendrobium catenatum | reverse complement strand
GCCAGCCGAAGGAAGGTTGTGCCGATCCGAAGCAAGCAAAATCGTGCAGTGCAAGCCGATCTCCTGCTTGCGACTTAAAGGCCTGAATCGTGCAGAAGAACCAACTCTGCACGTTCCCTAGCTACCCGATCCAAGTCTTGTTTTAAGACTTGGCCCACTCGGTTATTTAAACCGACAAGGAAGCCTTAATTATTTTCCAATGTCAGAAATCAACTCCTCTCAAAGTGTTGATCTAACCGAGGAATCGATGGTACACCAAGGACGGGGTGAC
>NW_021480991.1:0-679 GCF_001605985.2 Dendrobium catenatum | reverse complement strand
CGACCGAGCTGCCACCCTCCCATATCTGCATCTCCGGTGAGCAATCGATGGACAGCCGCGTAGCCCCTCCGATGTAGGGATTTGTAAAGCTGCAGGGGAGAGAAGGGTCTGCATTTCGTGTGGAGGAAGACGAAGAAACCCTTTAGCGAGATCGTTCAAGGCCGAGATGGAGGATTTAGCGATATGGACGAGGAGAGCGCTCGAAGGCGGCGATATGAACGAGGTAGAAAACGAGTCCCACCCAACTGGATTAGCTGGCTGGCCAACATGTCTAAGAGGACAAAGTAGTTGGGTATTTCTCTTTTGGCTTTTCCCTTTAGGAGATATTTTAAGGGGCTGTTTGGCAACAAGTTCGATTCAACTTTAGTGGGATTAAATAAATTCGAAATGTGTTAAATTTTAAAAATTGTTTGGTATATTAAATGTTAAATCTTGTTAAATTTTGAGAAACTGTTTGGTAACATATATAAGGATTTATGGCGGTTAGGGATTTAAGTTTAAAGGAGATATTTATGAAATTAATATCATTGCATAAAACATAATAAAATCAATTTTAGGTCATATAAAATGACCAAAAATTCAATAAAAATTTAATTACAAACTAACATGGACCAAAATGAGAGTTGAAATATTAAATAAGCTAATTATATTAATATATTAATTATTAATTATATCATTA
>NW_021480990.1:0-391 GCF_001605985.2 Dendrobium catenatum | reverse complement strand
GTGGACCATGTAGGTCGGGAAGGACCGTAGTAGGCAGAGGAGGTTGGAAGGACCGTACTCGGTGGAGGAGGTTGGAAGGACCATAGTTGGCGGGCGACGAAGGTTGGAAGGGCCGTAGTTTGGTGACGATGTTCAGAGGGACCGTAGTCGACGGAGGAGGTCGGAAGGACCGTAGTCGACGAAGGAGGTTAGAAGGACCGTAGTAGGCGGAGGAGGTCGAAAGGATCGTAGTTAACAGAGGAGATCAGAAAGACTTTAGTCAGCGGAGGAGGTCAGAAGGATTGTACTCGGTAGAGAAGGTCAGAAGGACCATACTCGGCTGATGATGAAGGTTGGAAGGACCGTAGTTTGGTGATGGTGGTCGGCCGCCGGGTGGTGGCCTAGAGACGAT
>NW_021480989.1:0-566 GCF_001605985.2 Dendrobium catenatum | reverse complement strand
GGAAAATTATAGCAACTTATATCCCTCCAAAAATTATTCAAGAAGCCTTCCCACATAGCTACTAAACTTTCCATCTAAATTATGTAAAGATTACATTGAAACAAAAAAGCGTATGTATGAGAGCCTTACAAAACTACTCATGAAGTGATTTGTCCGTGGAACCATATATGACTTTCCCTAAATAACACATGAAATAATAATATACACATCAGTGTCCAACATAACCATAAATCCTTGTATAATTTATTTATGATGTAATGAGTGGCTATCAAGTTGGAGGAGAATCATCAACTATTATATCTTACACCATTTTCAAATATATACTAAACTCAAAGAAATAATGAAACTTAGTAATCGTAAAAAAAATCTATCACTGTAAAAAAAAAAAAAATTAGAACAAATGATTCATAACGTCTCGCATGTTACACCAACCCTTTTTTGAACGTCGGATGAGAAATAAACATCTATATAACTTGCTTTTATTTAAAAAAAAAATTAGAACAATCTCTTGAATTTGAGATCTATGAACAACAACATTTGTATCCTCAAGAGAAAGAATGTTTCCC
>NW_021480988.1:0-274 GCF_001605985.2 Dendrobium catenatum | reverse complement strand
ATTTGTATGTTTAGTTTGTTTTTGTTTGATAAAAATTTAAAAATCCAAAAATTTGTGGAGATCGTCCGGGATAAAATTTTTCGTACTGGACGATGTGTGTAAAATTAAGTTTGCGTGAAATGAAATGTCTTGAGAACAGTATTTAATGTAGTTCGTCTGTACGATATGATGATCGTCCAGAACGAAATTGTTTTTCTTCTCAAACGTCGGGATGATTGAATGCAGCGGTTGAGTGGATAAACTTCTGCACCTCAATCAGATTATCAGAATTTGA
>NW_021480987.1:0-268 GCF_001605985.2 Dendrobium catenatum | reverse complement strand
AAAGCCACGCCGCCACCAAGAAAACCCTAGGGTTTTCCAGAGAGCGAAAATCGAAAATTTTGCAAAACATTTAAGCATATAGCTTAAGTTGTCAATTTCGTCACTTTTTAAGTTCACATTTCATAAATATAATAAAATTATGAATCAAATAATTTGAAGGACAAATTAAAAATTAATTTATTTTATTAATGTTTCAAAAAAATTTCAAACAATTAGATTAATAAAGTAAAATTTGAAATATTTCAATGCAAATTATGCAATTTTTACG
>NW_021480986.1:0-212 GCF_001605985.2 Dendrobium catenatum | reverse complement strand
TTAACTCACAATTAGTAATCTGACTCAATTAAAATTTAATACATAATATATTTAAAAATTATTAAACTTTAAGGGTTTGAGCATTGAATTATTAAAAATATTTAGAATTCTATCTTGCTTCCTTGATCTCAATTGAATCTAAAGTATCTATCTTCTAAATTCTCATTCAATTATTTTATATATTATTATATTAGTTATTTGAATTAGTATTA
>NW_021480985.1:0-324 GCF_001605985.2 Dendrobium catenatum | reverse complement strand
TTTCTCTACCGCCGCGAATTTTCCAGGACGCAACAATAGGTAACATTTTCCAAATCGACATCTCCTCACATTCCGTGATCAATATCTGAAAAGAAATACTCTAAAGGTAACAAATGAATAATGGAGTGTAATTGAAGATTCCAGCAGGCTCCAAACATTCAAATGAATGATATAATTAGGCTTCTAGCAAATCTTTGTTTTAATATATGAATTATGGGTGTCAGTATTTGACACGATCTGAAAATCCGACCTGAAAATTTCGGGTTAGGATCAATCCTTTTGTGAAACGGGTCGGGTTCGGGTTCAACATACCTACCCGTTTCA
>NW_021480984.1:0-275 GCF_001605985.2 Dendrobium catenatum | reverse complement strand
TGTCCAATTCTACCACATTTGAAACAGATAGAAGATACATTCTCAAATTCAAATTTTTGAAAAAAGTTTCCATGAATACCTTCAACCCAAATACCACAAGGGAGTTTCGAGTTCAATTTTTCACGAACACATGCTCTCGCGAATTCCCTTCTCCCCCATCTAAACTTATTGCCATCCAATAATAACGGAGTCCCTATACTGGAAATAATTCTCATAATGTTAGTTTCGTCCCAGTAGAGTAATGGCAAGTGAGGAAGACGAACCCATATTGGAGA
>NW_021480983.1:0-692 GCF_001605985.2 Dendrobium catenatum | reverse complement strand
AAAAGAGGTAAGAAGCTTAAGCATATTTCGTTGCAACCTCCTAAAAGCACTCGCTCGCATACTTTCCATTAAGTGTTTATTTATGTTTAATGATATTATTTGGAATGTGTGGGGCATTGGTTATCCTTCTTTTAGAATTCGTGTTAAGAACTTATGTCGTGTGCATAACCTTTCTATTCTTGTGCTTCTTGAGACTCTTATTTCCTCTTCTGGATTGTTAAACACCTCTCGGTTCTTGGGTTTTAATCATGCTATTTCTAATGTGGCTAACAAGATTTGGGTTTTCTGGAAAGATTCGATTAAAATTGATGTTATTGGTAATTTTACTTAAGTTTTGCATTGTAATTTTGAGGCTTTTAATTTGCATTGTTGTACTTCTTTTATTTATGCTGCTTCTTCTCTTTATAATAGAAAATTACTTTGGGATCAACTTATTGATTTACATAAAATTTGTTGTTTGCCTTGGCTTGTTGGTGGTTATTTTAATGCCATCACTAACCCATCTAAAAGAATTGGAGGTTCTTTCTTTCTTATCATTCTATGGATGATTTTAATAATATGATTTTGACTTGCAACTTAATTGATATATATTTTTTTGGTAATAATTTTACTTGGAATAGGGGTCACTTATGGCAAAGGTTGGATCATTTGCTCTTTAATGATTCTTGGCATAATTCCATTAATTTCACCAA
>NW_021480982.1:0-272 GCF_001605985.2 Dendrobium catenatum | reverse complement strand
CCCCCTTCTGCACGACAGCAGATGCAGGAGACTTTTCCGAGACTGGTTCTGGGGAGCAAGACGGTGATGCAGTACGAGGCTGAGTTTACTGCCTTAGCCCGGTATGCTCCGCAGCTGGTTAGCACTTCTGCTGAGAGGTGCTACAGATTTCTGAGGGGATTGCGAGATAGTCTGAGGCAGCCCCTGGTACCGTTTCACATTTCTGATTTCTCTGAGCTTGTGGAGCGAGCTCGTCTGATTGAGAATGACCTGATGGCTACTCAGCAGCGGTG
>NW_021480981.1:0-424 GCF_001605985.2 Dendrobium catenatum | reverse complement strand
GGACGAGAGCGCCCCAAGGGGCGCGCGGTTTGACCAGCAGCCGGCTAACTGCCGGCTACAGTTAATTTTTTTTTTTAATAAAACCACCTAAGGCGGTTTGTCTAAACCTCCCAAACTGCCCGGGCGGTTTGGTTAACCGCCAATCCCCCCTTTTTTTTTTAAACGGTGAAAGAGGTTTTTTTTTTAAGAGGAGAGAGAGAGAGTGTTGACCTCATTTGTGGTATGAGGTCACTAAGACCCTTCCAAACTCCAGATTAAATCTAGGCCCTAGGATCCACTCTAGACCTTAGGATCCTAACCTAGAGCAAGACCTTAGGGCCCACTCTAGAGCCTAGGGTTCCCTTAGATCCTAGATCCTAAAACCCCTTTAGATCTTAGGGTTAATCGAGACTCAAATCAATCCCTATCTTTGATCAACTCCAAC
>NW_021480980.1:0-244 GCF_001605985.2 Dendrobium catenatum | reverse complement strand
GGATAGAGCCTTCCTATCTTGTATACATATAGGGCGACTGATTGTGTTTAGGATGTTAGCTGGCAGCTCACTCCAGGCAAGCATAAGTCCAAGTTGTACACCCCTCAGTGTGTCTCCTTTCATCTGTGTTTTGAGTCAGTCATTTCCTTTAGGGTAGTAATATGGTCTTTGATCTTTTAAACTCAAAATCTTAATCATATCTTTATTCATCTAAAAAAAGTCTAGTCATCATTAAGGGTAAATA
>NW_021480979.1:0-580 GCF_001605985.2 Dendrobium catenatum | reverse complement strand
CTCTCTCTCTCTCTCTCTCTCTCTCTCTCGGTTTATGGGATTTGGCCGAAGAGGCATGGGAAACGGAGAAAGCTACGATCACAGCGAGCTTCCCTTGTTGCTTGCGATCAAAATGTCAGAACTTCCGATCTGACAGGAAGGGAAAGTCGTCGGAGGAGAGGCGTGAGAGATTAGGGAGAGTTGCCCTCACAGCTGTCACGAAATGATTGTACAACAACAATAACAAGAACAAATCTTTATCCCACAACATGGGGTTGACAACATGAATTCCTTTCCTCCATTGTCCTGTTAGGGGTCAAATTCTCAAAAAAATCTAATAAACAAAGGTCATTTATAATATATTCTAACCAAGTATTTTTAAGTCTACATCTACCTTTCTTAACATAGGCTAAATCTAATACATCTACTCTCCTAAACAGTTCATCCAAAGGCTAACATTTAATGTGGTCAAACCATCTAAGTCGCCTCTGTCTAATTTTATCAGCCACTAGAGCTACTCCAACCTTATCACATATATACTCGTTTTGAATTCTCTCTCTAAGCGTAAATCCACTCATTCATCTGAGCATCCTCATCTTTG
>NW_021480978.1:0-226 GCF_001605985.2 Dendrobium catenatum | reverse complement strand
TAACTGATCGTAGTAAGATCTAGATTTTTAATAAAATGCTAGCTGTCCAGAATTTAACCTTAATTAAAAAGTCTTTTTTTTTTTTACCCCTTAATTAAATCATTAAAATATTCCAAAATTTATAAAAACTTGAAATTCATTTTTAAAACTCCAAAATTCATTAATTAACTTCTAAAATCAGTAATCAAGCAATTTTGGATAAAATTCATTAACTTTTGAATCTTAA
>NW_021480977.1:0-291 GCF_001605985.2 Dendrobium catenatum | reverse complement strand
CTAAATTCTTTTGGGTAATCTTTCTAAGATTTTTCATACTAGAATGACAAAGTCTCCTATGCCAAAGCAATGACTCATCAAAAACAATTTTTAAACAAAAGGCAGTAGGAGTATGAATGCAATTTAAATCTAGCATATAAATATTGTTTACCCTCTTTCCATTCAACACATCTTTACCATTTATGCTTAATATGCAGCTAGTAGGAAAAAAAATTACACTATAACCCTTATCACATAGCTGACTTATACTTAATAAATTATGGTTTAATCCTTCAACCAACAACACATTGT
>NW_021480976.1:0-213 GCF_001605985.2 Dendrobium catenatum | reverse complement strand
CTTTGCAACTACACCGAGCCAAGTTTCAGCCAAGAGTACTGATCTGTCTTCATGAGTTCCCCTACCAGGCGTGAAAGGCTATACTCTTTATGACAATAAGAACAAGTAAATTTCTATATATAGAAACCAAATTCCAATTCTTATTTACAACCAATAAGACAAATAGAAGATTTTGTTAAATTCTGTGGAACCTGTTTGACTATGTGATTCAGG
>NW_021480975.1:0-215 GCF_001605985.2 Dendrobium catenatum | reverse complement strand
TGTGAACGTCAAGCATTCTAGCATGTCCAAATAATGAATAAAAAAAGTTTGTGAAGTCAAATTAATGATTTCCCCACATACGGCTGTTTAACATATGGAAGAAAAAAGTTCAATGAAATTTTCCTCAAATTTGTCTCACCAATAATTTAAATAAACGAAGGAAAAAAATAACATCATTTTATGCTGACATAAAAAATATATAAGATAGGTCTAAT
>NW_021480974.1:0-261 GCF_001605985.2 Dendrobium catenatum | reverse complement strand
AGTTCATTTATTAAAAACTCTATAGGATTTACTAACAATTGAATATCCCAAAAAATTCTTTCATCAAATTTTGGATTAAATTTTCCTATAAGAGTTTTCTCATTATTATGAATGAGCAATTTACATTCAAAGATATGTAGGTGTGAAAGGTTGGGTATTCTATCATTAAGAAGTTTAAAGGGTGTCTTATTGAACTTAGATCAAATATTTTCCCTATTTAGAATATAACATATTGTATTAACCATTTAAGCCCAAAGATAT
>NW_021480973.1:0-337 GCF_001605985.2 Dendrobium catenatum | reverse complement strand
TTACTGCAGAGAGCGATAAGCTGATCATCAGTCGAATACTGATCGATCCCGGATCATCCATAAATCTGATAAGCTTGAAAGCACTGAGATCCCTTTGCCTTAATGTGGAACACCTCGGGCCAAATAAGTTGATGGTGCATAGTTTCAACGAAAAAGGGCAGAAAACACTTGGATCATTCATGCTCCCTCTTGTATTTGGAGAGCTCCACACAGAAGCTAAATTCCATGTGATTGATGCGGATACTTCATTCAAGGCGCTACTAGGTCGTCCTTGGTTGCACGAATATGGTATTATCCCGTTTACATTACACCAGTGTATGAAATATCTCAAAGATGG
>NW_021480972.1:0-505 GCF_001605985.2 Dendrobium catenatum | reverse complement strand
TCCTATTGATATTTCTCTTTGCCCCATAAAGCAACAGGCCAGTTATCTTTAAATACCTAAAACTTTCTAACATAGCAGCAAACTTTGTAAACAATGTACGGTTAAGGTATCTTAACCTTTCCATTAGAACTTTGCATCCTTCTGCAACGGTAACAAAACAATAGTTAGTAGTGAATGTGAGTCCACCGGGCAGTTAGTAAATTGAATTGTAATACAAGCCATAATAGCGAGTACTTTCAACAGAAAATGCAGAGGACATTGTATAATTTCCACTGCTATGAATGGTTCGAATCTAGCAGTTACATAAATGAAAGGTAACCATGCTAGAGAGTGGTAGGTCGCACCTAACAATTTGTATGCCTATTAATAGCCATACTGATAGAACAATTAAAATCAATGAGTCAAAAGATGAAGATAGCAGATATGGATAAATGCAAGATTTGGAAGAGTAGCACAATTACAAGTTGCCGTTATCAGCCAAATAAAACGTCATTTAAGTCAGAAA
>NW_021480971.1:0-227 GCF_001605985.2 Dendrobium catenatum | reverse complement strand
AAAGGGCATCATTTGTAACCAATGATAAAAACTAGTAGAATTATTTCAATTGAGCTAAGCTTCATGGTTCTTCCCTTTTTTTGAATTTTTATGTAAAAATTTTGATGTCACATGCAATCCTTTTATATTTGTGTGTGTAACATATCTTCATATGCTAGGATGTTAAACTCTCTTCCTATCCCCACTAATGTTTTATCACACAACAATTATATTTGAATATTATTACT
>NW_021480970.1:0-226 GCF_001605985.2 Dendrobium catenatum | reverse complement strand
GGGGCTCACTAGCTATGAAGGTAACTTTCTCTCTATCTTTAATTTCTTCAACTCCTTCATTACTGGTCGGCTTTGATCCTTCGATGACATTCCCTTTCTATAGGATTGAAAGTTACAACATTTTGATCAGAAGAAACGAAGGGGGCTCGCTAGTTGTGAAGGTAACTTTCTCCATTCCACATGTTTTTGTGCCAATTCCCGTAAACAACAAATAGGGGAAAAGGGA
>NW_021480969.1:0-298 GCF_001605985.2 Dendrobium catenatum | reverse complement strand
TATATATATATATATAGAAAATATATAACAAATAAAATAATGCAAATATAAGATGAACATATGCAACTTAAACATAAATACAACCAGTCAAATACATTCTCCCTCTTTGACATTATCAAAAATAATATAAACATAAAAAAAATAAAATGGAACACACATAACAAACTAAAGATCACGCGGACCTTGATCAGGTGTAGGTGGTGGTGATGTTTAAGAAGAATCAATTAATTTGAGCAAATTTTCTTTGAATGAGAAAGTTACCTCTAGATTTTATTCAAAAGCTTAGTAAAAAATTCAT
>NW_021480968.1:0-2503 GCF_001605985.2 Dendrobium catenatum | reverse complement strand
CCTAAGCTTATGTCCCACGACTAACCAAGAGGGGGGTGAATTGGTATTTTAAAAATTAATCCCACTTTTGAATATTTTGAACCGAAAATAAACTTTAATGAATTTTTGTAGAAATAGTTTTTCAACACAATTTTTAAAACAGAAAAAGCAGAAAATAAAAAGCAATAAAAATAGAAGACACAAGATTTATTGTGGTTTGGTCAAATACGACCTACATCCACTCCCAAGAGGCACCCTCCGAGTATTGTACTAATACCAATAGTGACTCTCCTTTTGCACCCATAGTAAGGCAAAGAAGCCTTTACAAAAACTCTTTCCACCACTACCCGGTGCGGTAGAGAACAGTCATCCTTTTACACTATACACAGTGTTGGCAGAGAACCGTCTATCCTTTCATACTCTCCTTATGTGGGAAGAGAACCCTTCAGCTGTTTACACTCTCCTAGGGAGAGCAGAGAACCCTTCGTCCTTTCACACTCTCCTAGTGTGGGCAGAAAACCCTTTGGCTGTTTACAGTCTCCTAGTGTCGGCAGAAAACCAGATCTCCTTGACAGATCTCCTCATAAGAAATCTAGAAGGAAGAAAGAAAAGAGTGAAGTAATTACAATTAAAAAGAAAAGACTCTTACCTTTAAACTCCAAGTGAATCCTTCACGCTCCAATAGTAAGAATCCTCCTTCGAACACTCTCTCACACTCTCCCCTTGACTCTTCTTTCAATAAGCATGAAGATCAGCAGGCAAAAAGATTTGGTGGCAGTCAAAATTGGACCATATATAGGAGAGACAAGAAAAATCATCCAAAAACTGTAAATATTTAAGTCAATACAAGATGGATCGTCCCGTACGATCGTGGATCATCCTGGACAATTTTTCTTAAAGTTTTAGAAACGATCATAATGTATATTGGTACGAACTATATTCGTACATGATCATCGTCCCGTACGAACTAGGTTCGTCCGGATGAACAGTTATTTCATAGGTCGGTTCTAACGCTGCCAAAATTTTCAGAATCCATTCACTTCGTCTTGGGATGAACAGTACTTTGTCTGAATGAAATTTATACAGAGAGCAATTCGTCTTGGTACGATTATGAATTTTGTCTGGACAAAATTTTAATAGAGAGCAATTCATCCTGGGATGAAAATGACTTCATCTTGGACGATCAGGACTTAGAAAAAATTTTCTTCCAAACATGTTTGTTCCATTGCTCTTACGAGGAGATAACTGACCTGATCGTCCCGTATGAATTTTATTCGTCCCGTACGATCAGTACAAATTTTTTAAGATCTCCTTAAGTGTGTGTGTGTGTGTTTATTCACTCAATTACAACCACTCCCTCTCAAACTTAATTCAAATAAAAATTACAATCTTCAAAATTACAAGATATCTCATGCTGAATTTAATTTGAATTCTTCAGTAGTCTAGAGTTCGATTTTCTTGAAATGTTAGTACACACAAGAGCAAAAACAAATTTTTCAAAAAATGTTAGGAGATAACTACACATAAAATAATAATATTTGGAATCATCAAAACTATACAAGTTGCAATGTAAAACATGCAAATAACAACTCTCTTAACAATCTCCCCCTTTTTTATGATGGAAAATTAATTATTATTTGTAGGATTTTAAATTCTAAGAATCTCCTAAACTCCCCCTAAATTGATGAATACATGAAGATAAGGAGGTAGTTGAATCATAATTTTTTTTTTCAAAATTTAACAAAAAAACAAAACAAACACAACACACACAGAACACAAAAAACAAACAAAATAAAAATAAAACAAACAAATAATGTCTCCTCCTTTTTGACAACACCAAAAAGTGAAGAAGAGAAAGACTAGAAATGTAAGCTGACATATGAAAATCATTTGATAATTTAATCTTGAAAGTGATTGTAATAACTTATGCAAATAAAATTAAAGCATTAGGCAAATCATAGAAATTCATAGAATTTAAGAAGAGATATAACATGGATAAAAAGAATTTATTAAAAACATATGTCAATTTAGATACTAAGATAGAGAAAATCATTACAAAAATGTTGAATATAAAAATTGTATATTTCAAATTTCAATATGAAATATAAATGAACATAAGAACAATTTGAATTAAGAGATTAAAAGAGTTTGTAAAGAAATAACTACCACATGTGGTGCTTTGCGCATCTTTTTCAAATTTGTGGTATATTTTTGTGCATCTTTTTATTTGTTGGGCTTATTTTGTGCCTCTTTCTTATATTGCAAACCTTTTGCGATTTCCTTTTGATTTTTATACATTTGTACATTTTTCAAGAGTAATCGTATTCTTTCCAAAATAAACAATAAAAAATTTCAAATTTATCTAAGTGCATAAATATTAACTGATATGTGAAATACAAAATAAGATAAATATCACAGTTACAATAATAATATTAACAATAATATAGTCTAAATAAGATATATGAAATTGATAATCTTAATAAACTCAAGTTATAAGCAAAACTTAAATTTAAAATAATTAGAT
>NW_021480967.1:0-398 GCF_001605985.2 Dendrobium catenatum | reverse complement strand
CTTTGTGATGTATGTTCATCTTAATATGTAGAAATAATTACAAAGTTATCTTCTTCTAGCCTTTTTACTCTCCTTTTGGGAGTACTTTTCTTTTGGGAGTGTTTTAGTTGGAGCAATTTAGCATTAATAAAATATTTCATACCTAATTATTACATCTTGATCTTTTTTGACTTTGGTGTAATCAACAAGAACTTGGTTTGACCAAAAACTTTTAAGCATGTTTCATGTTTCGTTTTTTGATTTACTTCTTAAATTGAATTGTGCATTATATTAAATTCCGTTCCTATTTCAAATTGTTGGTTATTCCTTCATATTCTTCTCAAGGAAAATTGTGATCAAATAATCATCTTCAATAAATAGTTTTAGTATTTAAATTTCCAATTATATTTCATAACTTA
>NW_021480966.1:0-559 GCF_001605985.2 Dendrobium catenatum | reverse complement strand
TTGCTGATTGATTACTTGGACCATTTGGATCGGGATCAGTACATGGTTCCTTGGAGGTTCAGGTTGTTGAGGGAGCTACGGTGGAGAATGTGGACTTCTAGTTGTATTCAAGGACTGTACAGATAACGGAGTGAGCAAGAATGGAGAGGTGATTGTATCCTGATTTGCTTTGTTAGACCGTAGATTGGTCTTGGAAAAAGGAAAACTTTGTTCTTGAAAAATGGCATGTCTATAGATTTTAATTTTGTTTGTTTGAATGTTTAGGCATTTGTAACCTTTATGATCATCAGAGTAGCCGATGAACACATGAGACAGAGCCTTTGGTTGAAGTTTATGTCGCGATCGCGGCGGAGAGAGCGAAAAGCACTCACACCCAAAAACTTTTAGATGGTCGTACCGAGGTTTGTTCTGGTGAAATAACTTGAAGGGAGAAGCTTTGGTGGTGGGTAGCGACGGTAGTCTGTTAATGAGGTAGACCGCCATTTAAACGGCATCAGGCTAGTAGACGTAAGGAACTGAGGCCGTGGTGAGAAGCATTTGAGTAGTCTCGATGATATGA
>NW_021480965.1:0-514 GCF_001605985.2 Dendrobium catenatum | reverse complement strand
CTTTTTTTTGTTGCTTTGTCAAAACAAGTAGAACCCACCAAATGTTTAGCACGGTTGGTGGGCGAGAGCGATTGGGTACGTCAACCCGCATTCAATTCCCCTCGAATGACAGCGTCTTTTAAGTGGGGCTCATGAAGTGCGGGCAAAGAGAAGTTGGGTGCCTTTTTTAGGTTAGCCAAGGATTACTCACACCGTCAACCTCTTGTATGGGAGTGGCAGCGGTTGGATACTCCGTTCTCAAAATAAATAAATAACAAGTAGAATATCTGAAATTGATGCTCTCAAATTTTATTTTATTTTATTTTCCAACACTCTTATATACTGTGATTCTATTGCAAACTGAAGATCAATGACTATTCATCCATTATTCTTGCTCGTCAGAGGGCTCTCATGAATTTCATCAAAAAATCCAAATGGGTCACTCAGACCAACAATGCCCCATCAATAGAATTGTCACACCATGTAAGCATGTAGCTATACCACTCTATTTAAATGAATTTTACAAGGCCACAAA
>NW_021480964.1:0-475 GCF_001605985.2 Dendrobium catenatum | reverse complement strand
GTCATAATTAATTCAAAATTAATTATGAATTATTAACATTAATTAATTCTAATAAAATTTAATTAATAATAATTAATTATAAATTATGATTAATTAAAAAAAATCATTGTAATTAATTATATTTAATTAAATTGATTATAATTAAATACTTATTATATTATTAAAATAAATAATAATAATAATAAAACAAAAATCCTCTTCCTCTCCACTCTTTCTGTTCAGCAGAGATACGGGGTTCGGCCGAAGAAGACCGCGAATAGGAGAAAGTTACCTTCTATGTCGGCGAGCTCTTGCTCTCGGCTCTGATCAAAATGTGTAGCTTCCGATCCAACTGAAGGAGTCGAAGAAGCAAGGTAGAGAGATGGAGGGAGCACAGCTTGAGGAGGATGAGGAGATCGGTGGAGGGATTTCGGCTGGAGCCTGCGGCTTGGAGGTAAGGGCTTGATTTCTCTCCTTCTCTCTCTTTCTCTCTCTC
>NW_021480963.1:0-215 GCF_001605985.2 Dendrobium catenatum | reverse complement strand
CATCAACCGATGTTGATAACTACTCTTTGAAGTCAACACCTGTAACTGCCATAGGCTAATACCTATGATGCACGGACACGGACACGGCGACACGGACATGACTCGACACAGACACGGGACACGACTTTTTTTTGAAAATATAGGACCCGGGTATGGCGCGGACACAGCAATATATTTTTTAGTGTATATATATTAATGTAATATCATATTAAAAA
>NW_021480962.1:0-308 GCF_001605985.2 Dendrobium catenatum | reverse complement strand
ACTTGAAATTTCCCACATCTACGGTAATGTAGAGGGAGCGGTTATGGTCGGCAATTCCCAAAAGTAAATCTTTGTCTAAAAAGGTAACCCCGGTAACCTCTTTGAAGTAGAGAGCCTCACCTTTTGAAGTTGCAGCCAACTATGTTAAACAAATCTCGGGGTCAAGAAGTGCTTTAATTAAAGACTCCCTTATTTCTTTAGAGAGAAGAGGGCGTCATAAATACTTAATTTCGCTGGCAACTTCCTAAGGTGGGCTAGAACATTGTAATCTACCTTAGGAACGAAAGACTCGAAACCCGGAGGAATTA
>NW_021480961.1:0-364 GCF_001605985.2 Dendrobium catenatum | reverse complement strand
TTCAATATTATTTTGAAGACTACAAAAATGTTAGATGATTAGAGGAGTGTGTTGATCCCTATTTTTAAGAATAAAGTTGATGAACAAGACTACAAGGGCGTGCAAATTATAAAGGAATTACGTTATGTGCCATACATTAAACCTATGGAGAGCATAGGTTACGACGTAATACTAATGTTCCTCAAAATCAATTTGGACTTATGCTAGGTAGGTCTACTATGGAAGCTATACATTTAACGAAAGTTTTTGACGAAGAAGTATAGAGAGCATAAGGAGGATCTACATATGTTATTTATTGATTTAGAGAAAGCATGTGATAAAGTTCCAAGAGAAGTGCTCTGGAGAGTTCTAAAAAAGAAAGAAA
>NW_021480960.1:0-4193 GCF_001605985.2 Dendrobium catenatum | reverse complement strand
GCCCCCCCTTGATAAGGCGGAGAAGCCCTTACAATACTCCCTTTCATCAACCCGGCGTGGCGGAGTGCCAAGCGCTATTTTCACCCTACTAGTGACGGCAGAGAACCTTCTCGTTTTTCTCCCTCCTGGAGAAGGCAGAGTACGTTCGAGGTCACGGATGTAGAAGAATCTCCTCCTCAGAGAGCCTCCCATAAGTTCTTCCCAGGCCATAGGAGGAGAAAGATGCAGCAAGTATGGAGCAACCGTGTGATCTCCCTCACACCTCTTCTCATTCACCAAGTTCAACTTCTCCTTCCTCTCTCAAACCCTCAAAACTTCTTAAGAGCTCTCTTCCAAGGATTTCCTCTCTAATCACGTTCCCTCTTTCTATCTCTCTATCTAAAACATGACAATTTTGACACATAAAATGGGCTCCAAAATCTCTGAAATTTTTAAAGTAGCTGTTACAATCATACAGTACGATTTCACATTGTATTGTATGACATGTATAAACAGGCTTCATCCTGGTACGATGTTGTACGAACAGTTCAAAATCAATTCATACGGTACGATACTAAATCATACGTTATGATCCTCAACACTACTGCTCGTACAAGACGATAGCTGGGACGATCAAATGTCATCTTTGTTCATCATATGGTATGATATACATCATATAGTATGAATGGTCAAAATCAAGGCATCATCCAAGATGAATTCCGGGACGAACAAATGTCATCTCTGTTCATCGTATTATATGATAGACATCTTACAGTACGATGAGACAAAAATAAGGGATCATCCAGGATGACCGTTAGGATGATCAGAATTTGTCTCTGTTCATTTTATTGTACGAATGTGTTCGTATAGTATGATTTTCAATTTGTAATTAAGCCTTAATTTCTTGCACTAACCATGGGTTAAATTAAGCAAGTATTTAAAATAGATCGTACAGTACGACGATCATCATATAGTATGAACGATGGAGAATAACTTACTTAAGTTAATGTGACAGCTAGGGTTTTGGGATTTGAAACACATCTTACAGTACGATAGTGGTCGTACCATATGATTTGTTCACAGAACACGTTTTATAAATAAGAGCATACAATATGAAATAACTTCGTACAGTATGATTACCAGTGAAAGAAAACTATATTTTTTACTTTTAAAACCCTTTCCCCCTGTGTGTGTGCTTGGTTGCTCAGACCTACATGCAATTTGTGATCAGACTCAAGAAAATAAAAAATAAAATAAATAACAAATTAAATTATCAGTCTCATACTCATAATCTAACCAGACTTGAGTCTTCCCATTGTCCTGAGTGGATTGAGGTCTTCTTGAAATATTAGTACTCATGGACTATAGCAAAACATAAATGATATTCAATGAAAAGTAGTTCAGGCAACATTATTTATCATCATAAAAATTTCAAACTCGGGGTCATGAGTTGCAACAACCTCCCCCTTTTTGATGATGTCAAATAATGTTTATTGTAAGCAAGTTTGAAAGGTTTTTTTTATTATTATTTCAACAGAAGAACAAGAAAGGCACTAAAAAGGAAAATGCATTATATTTAACATAAGAGAAAACAAACTACAACATAAGGAAAACTACAACAACCTTCTCCCCCTTTTGACAGAACCGAAAAGAGGAGCAAACACTATGAAAGAAAAATATAACACATACACTTCAAAGGGAAGGATCCTGATCACTTGGAGGTGGAGGTGGGTGTGGCTGAAAATAGTGAAGGTTTGTGTCAAATTGTTGATCAATCGCATTGAAGCGTTCCCAAAATCATTGCATGTCGGTCTCGTGTTATTGATGTTGCTCTTGAATGTGCGTATCAAGATGAGTCTGAAGTTGGGCGAAATGTTTGACCAAATCATCGTGAGGATAAGCTAGTGCAGGAGCTTGGGGTGCTGCATGTGATCGTGGACGTGCTGGAGCTGCTGCGGGGGCATCTTCTCCTTCTTCTTCATCAAAGACGAATTCTTCAGGCTCTTGTCCCCGATGGAAAAGAATACGGGAAAGAGGCATCCGTATAAAAGATTGGAAGATTATCGCATTCACCAGGATAGGTTAGTTGGTATTTATTCTGAAGGATGTATCATATAAGGTGACCAAGAGCTAGATTTTATTTTCAGGGAGTAGTAGGGAGGCGAACGAAAGTCATATGGAGAATGTAATCAATAATCAAATCGGCCACATCAAATTTGGTGTTGGACATGATAAGGTAGGTAGCGACAGATAAAATCGGGGTCATGTTGATCCGGTCGCCACTTTGGGTATTATAGAGGTTCTAAGGACATGTTGAATAATTCTGGCATTTCGATTTAGTGATTGGACGAGAGGCTGGTGTTGATAGAATGCGGCGTTCATAAGGACTTGATTAACCTCACTCCATTCAAATTTGTTTGTGAGAAAGGAACTAACCCTATGACCTTTAGTGGATAGCCCAATATAATGAGCGATGTTGGCTCTGGTGATCTCTATGTTTTAATGACAAACAAAGGAGTGGAAAGTTGTGTTGTCGACGGTGTAGGTTAGATTTGCTAGAAATTCCAAAAGAAGTTCAAAGTTGTAGGGAAAGGCAAGAGTGAGGAAGAACTAAAAGGTGGTGGAAGCAAATAGGTTCATTACCTCGAAATTCGTGACAGCCTGATTGAGCATTTTGGAAGGTGTAATTTTGCAGGCTTTATACTTATGGTAAGCTTCCTCACTTTCAGCACTCAGGAACCCAGCACTGTGATGGCTAGAGGAAGACAAACTTCCCGCTGCCAAATGACTCCTCCTGCTGGAACTAGACATCGTATAGAGGCTGAGTGTGGGTGAGAAGGAACAAGTGTAGTGAGTGAAGTGAGTTGCAAGTGAAGATATCTGCCTAGCCAGCCAATTTATATAAATTTTGCACCATCGTATAATACAATCGTGTTTCGTATAGTACGATTTGTAATAAATGTTCTAACTGATCGTTTCGAGAAAAGGTGGTCAAAGCGTATAATACGATGTACATCGTACAGTACGATCAGAAGAATATCGATCGTCCCAAGGGTCGTCAGTATGACTTTTGAACAAAAGTTTTATACTGTACGAACAGGTGTATCATACAATACGAATGACATTTATATTGTACCAGACTCCTCTATGTCATTCTCATCCTTTTTGCAGAGGTGGATCGTACAGTACGAAGTGAATGTTTAGTATAATACGAACACCAATAATAATGTACCAAACAAAGTTAATTCGTCTGAATTCATTTGCTGACATGGATCGTACAATACGATGCTCAATAATATCATACCAGACAGATTGAATGACTACCAATTCTATCGTATAGTATGATGTAGGTCGTACGGTATGATCAAAAGAGGCAAAATTTGCCTGTAGGTTGTGTTTTGTATAGATTGAGATATTTCAAATAGTACGATCAGTGTATCGTACAGTATGATAATAAAATGTCACATTCGATGATTTTTTGTAGTGAGTGTGTGATGATCAGGAACAACCTTAGAAGAGATTTTTCTTTGTTTTTTTTTTCTTTGTTGTTGTTGTTTTTTATTTTTATGCAGTAATGTCTATGACACCTAATCTAGTCTTCAAGGTGCTAAAGGTGTCGAATGCTAGTGGTTTTATGAATATGTTAGCCAATTGATCTCTTATAGCGATGTGATGGAATTCTATAGCTCCCTTAGCAATGTGATCTCTTATGAAATGTTGTCTAATGTCTATGTGTTTCGTTCGAGAGTACTGAATTGGGTTCTTAGAGATGCAGATCATACCTGTATTGTCACACATGATTGAGATGGTTCCTATAGGTAGGCCAAGATCAAGAATTTATTATTTTAACCATAGTACTTGTGCAACTCAACATTCTACTGTAATATTTTCTGCCTCGGCCGTGGAAAGGGCTACTGAGTTTTGCTTCCTACTGGACCAAGAAACTAATAATTATCCTATGAATTGACATGTACCAGAGGTGCTTTTTCTATCCATCCTACATCCTGTAAAATTAGAATATGATTACCCTAAGATTTCAAAGTAAGTGTTGTGCCTAGAATACCAAATTCCTAAGTTCAGGGTGCCTAGTAGATATATAAGGATTCTCTTGACCGTAGTTAAGTGAGACCCTTTAGGATCGGCTTGAAAACAGGCACAAAGGCACACACTAAACATTATGTCCGGTCTACTGGCAGTCAGGTATGTTGAGTCTT
>NW_021480959.1:0-332 GCF_001605985.2 Dendrobium catenatum | reverse complement strand
TTAAAAATTTTACTTATACTCTTGGATTTTTAGAAAACCTTTTTAATTATTAACGCAAGTTAAATTTAAAGTTTTAAAATTAAATTTTTAACCAGAGTAAATAACTTGCAATTAAATTAAATGCAAAAGAAAAATAAGAAAGAACACACCAGATTTATAGTGGTTCGATCAAATCTTGACCTACGTCGACTTCCCAGAGGCACCCTCCAAGTATTGCATTAATACCAAAGTGACTCTCCTGTTGCCCCCACAGCAAGGCGGATAAGCCTTTACAAAATCACTTTCACCTTCCCCGGTGCGGCGGAGGAGCCGGGTCCTTTGACACCAAAAAG
>NW_021480958.1:0-571 GCF_001605985.2 Dendrobium catenatum | reverse complement strand
GCAATTGTTTGATAAATATGAGTTCATCCTATGAATAAAAACATGTAAATCTTCATTCGTTTTAGCATGGTATGAAAGAAAAAAAAATCAAAATTCTCTCCCCTAATTAATTCCTCATCATTTTTCTCTCACAAGCCGTAGAGATTGCTAATTTGCATTTCTATCACGCATGAATTTTGCTTTGAAAGCTATATAAAGCAGGGTAGCAATGAAGGCTGCATTGATTATAAATAGGATAAGAACAACAAGGGAAGGCCATCAATGAAGGCATGATAGTGCAAAAAAAAGAGGATTTCGGCAATGGCAATGAAGGCCTTAATACCATGTTAAATTCAGAGAATTGGAGAGGGCCTAATTTTATTGTACAACTTGTCCTTATTTATAGATCTATACAAGACATCTTAATAAAGAATTAAATAATTGCATAATAATGCATAATTTCTCTAATATAATCCTTCCTAAATAAGCCATCTAAATGTGGAAGGAGATCACCGTGATGAGCCTCCCACGGATTCCCATCTTAGCCGTAGGATCAAAATGCCAAGAGACGGCTAGGATTTAATAGGCGACC
>NW_021480957.1:0-1266 GCF_001605985.2 Dendrobium catenatum | reverse complement strand
TACACTAAGAGAGAAAAAATAATTAATATTTTAATTTTTTATAAATCATACTGCATGATTTAGATCATATTGTATGATTTGTTGTAAAAGAAAATAATTAAAGTATTTTATTTATCTAAGGAAATAATTTTGAAATAGAATGAATCGTATAGTATGAATACCACATCGTACTGAATTATATGTTATAATTAGAAACCTCACCATTTATTAAATTAGGCAAAATTTGAATTTTAAATTTTATTATATGAATCTAATAGTACTGTACGATGTTGAAAATATTGCCTAATTTAATCATTTGATTAATCAATTGAATTTGCTTAATTTTAATTTTTTCAATCGAATCTGCTTAATTTTAATTTTTTTATCATATTATACAAACTTGTTCATAATGTATGATTGATATAGATGATATTTGGTCATCTTAGGATTCATCCTAGATGAACTACAATTTGATTTAACTAATTGTATTGTACTACTGTTCATTCACACAGTACAATCTGAACATATTGTAATACAGTAAATGCTAATCGTACAATACTAATAAGTATAATTGAACTAATTTGTACTAATTATACATCATATAACATGAACAACAAAAGGTTGAACTGCTCGTACAATACTAACTAGTGATCGTGTAGTGCTAACAATTGAAATTTTGGGTCTCGTACTATATGATAATGTGATGGTTCTATACGAACTATGACAACTGAATTGAATTATTATGGTTTTTTTGGAGCCCTTTATTTAAGCTGTCTTAATAAACTTTGTGAGAGTTTTTTTGGCCTTCATTGAGTATTTCCTTCTGAAGAAAATGTGAAAAGAGAGCCTAGAGCTTGGGAGATATAGAGTGGAGTTTGTGAGAGAGGGAGAAGATCCTTGTGGGTTTCAAGGGAGTGTGAGAGGGAGTTCTACATGATTGCCCTGAAGAAATTGCACCTCAACTCATTCATGCATCAAGGTTTGTCTTGTGGTAAGCTTTGAGAAGAAGACCTCTTTGGTGTCAAAGGATCCGGCTACTCCACCATGACGGAAAAGGTGAATGTGATTCAAGATTCTCTGCCTTCACCAGGAGGATGAAAAGAAATTCCATGATCTATGCCTTTATTAATTAGGAGGGTGAAAAAAGATTGTATTTTCTGTACCTTCACCGGGAGGGTGAAAAAGGATTCAAGGCCCTCTACCTCACTAGGAGGGTGAAATGATTACAGTCCTATATCATACTGGATTCGTGGAAGAGAATTTGTAAGGGCTTCTCCACATAGTTGT
>NW_021480956.1:0-212 GCF_001605985.2 Dendrobium catenatum | reverse complement strand
CAAATCAAGTCAAATTAATCAGTCGCACATGATCAATAAGTCGATGCAGATACGGAAATTAATACAGAATAGAAATCAGTAAAATCAGTGAATAGTAGGAAATCCATAAAGCTCAAGAAATCAATACGTGCATCAATCTCTACAGTATCTATCATAGCAGTCGATAACATCAGTTACATCAATATAGTCGTCTAGCCATCTTATCCATCGTA
>NW_021480955.1:0-254 GCF_001605985.2 Dendrobium catenatum | reverse complement strand
AGGATCTCCTTTCTTCTCCTCGATCTTATCTCTGTCAAATATTCTATAACGGTGTTTCAAGAAAGTTGGAAAAGCATAAAATTGTTATGAAAAAAATAAATATTGGAAAAATTATTCTGGTTATTATAGTTTTTTCTTTTAGGAAAAAATAAATAATAAATTTACTACAGTTATCATTCTAGTAGATTTACTTGAAAATTTTTCATGTTATATAAATTTTTTATTTGTTTAGAATATATATATATATATATATA
>NW_021480954.1:0-245 GCF_001605985.2 Dendrobium catenatum | reverse complement strand
AGTCGAGTTCTTAGTCCCCCACGAATACTCTTCACCTTTATAACCTGTGTCTAAAATTTCATGGCATTTCATTGTCTAGTTTGGGAGAACGAGGCAAAAGATGCCCTAGACCCTCAGGTTCGCCTTAGCCTTGACCTGTGAGATCTGGACCGTTGATCCCGTGATCAACGATCGAAACGACGGCGCTCTGTGGTTCCGTTCGACAGCAGAGTTTGATCCCGCAGTTCATGCAGTCCAGCGTAATC
>NW_021480953.1:0-829 GCF_001605985.2 Dendrobium catenatum | reverse complement strand
AAATATATTGGCCCACATATAGAAATTTCCCAACAATACCTCCTTAAAATTAAAATCAAATGACGATACAATGCATCATGCATGACTTAGATCTATACAATTTCATCAATGCCATTTTTATAAAACATCACTGATGTCAATTATAATATATATAATGATCCTTAATATTTAATACCACCAATGAACATCTTTGTATTATACAAAAATCTTAAACAAATATAAATAATAGAAGAGTTTCAAGGTACATCATCATTTTTATGTGAAAAATTCAGAAAAGGGAAAAAATCTCAAGGCCTAACAAGTAGGAAAGGATGGCTTCAAAATAGGAAAAATTATTCCATCAGGTTACCTGACGTAGAGCTACATCAGGTAGCTTATAATATGTTGCCACATGCACTTACTCTTTACCGCGACTCGACTCAGACCGAATCCGGGATTACAATGTTCGCGTATTGCTCGATATTTGCTCAGTATTGCTAGGTATTACTCGGTATTGCTTGGCAATAACGAGAAATACCGCTATGTGAAGGCCAATACCAAGCAATATCGAGCAATACCGAGTAATACCTAAAAGAACTCGTTATTGCTCGGTATTGAACTCGGTATTGCTCGGTATTGGTCTTCAACATAATAGTATTTTTCGTTTTTCTCGAGCAAAATAGACCAATACCTAGCAATACCGAGCTACGCAAACTCCCGGGTCTGTTCCGGGTCGGGTCGTCAGGCCGCGCGGTAAAGAATAAGTGCATGTGGCGACATATTATAGGTTATCTGATATAGCTCTACGTCAGATAACTTGACGGAATAATCAATTCTTTTTCTTTTCCTT
>NW_021480952.1:0-301 GCF_001605985.2 Dendrobium catenatum | reverse complement strand
GCCGACAAGGATCCTTCTGTCAGGTTGGGTCGACTACGTCCTCTGACTATGTAGACCAGGGATCACGATGGCCCGGGATGATGGAACCATGGGATCTTGATTGGGTCCATCATCCATTCCCCCACCATCCGTTTTAAGTGCAAAATGGTGTAATTTCTATTTTAAATATCAATCTTCCAACCTTCAAATTTCCAAACTTTCCAATTTCAAACTCATGCTGCTACTATGCCAGATAATATGTATCTCTACATATTTGATTGACTACTAGCCTTAATCAAAAGTTCTCTCTCGTTATCGGGAG
>NW_021480951.1:0-297 GCF_001605985.2 Dendrobium catenatum | reverse complement strand
GGCACGCAATCAGATAAGAGAGTGTGTAGCATTCATAAGAGACACCAATATTTTTACGTGAAATATCCTTGAAAAAGGGAGAAAAATCACGAGGCCTAGTCCAATTTGAATGAATCCACTAGTATTGTAGTTGATTACAAATGAGGCCCTTCCTTGGGAGAAGGCCTTAGCTTGATGTACATTTTATAGAGTACATTACATGATGTGAATACAAAGAATCACTATTGACGTGTTCGTTGGTCGGGAGGACCATAGTTTGGTGACGGAGGTCAGAAAGACTGTAGTCTGCGGACGACG
>NW_021480950.1:0-257 GCF_001605985.2 Dendrobium catenatum | reverse complement strand
ACCCACTTTCTCAAAGTGGATACGTGAAACACATTATGCACATCAGGCATCGAATCAGAGAGCAACAGTCTATAAGCAGATTTTCCAATTCTTTCCAAAATTTCAAATGGGCCAACATACCTCGGACTTAGCTTGCTGTTGGTGGAATTTTGAAAACATGTTTTGAAAATATTGGTTTTCTTTGGGACTTAAAATTAAATTCTAAAATCGAATTGTCTTATTAGAAAAAGTATATCACCTCGAGAGGTGAGAATAAA
>NW_021480949.1:0-282 GCF_001605985.2 Dendrobium catenatum | reverse complement strand
AAATCCCTCTTTTGCCCTTTAACAAATCAAATGAAAGTAATTATAATTAAACTATCATATATAGGACTTACCCAAAACTACACATTGTTACCCATACCTTAGACTGGTTTGATTAGAATAAGACTTTTAGCTCTAGGTTAGGCTCACATTTCCTCTTGTTATTCAATGCTTGCTATATATACATGTTCTGTGAATGCAATTATTAAATTTCCTGTTAGCTGTATTTAATTTCATATTAGTTGTACTTTTGTTAGTTACCTGCACTTCTTTTCTGAATGGCAT
>NW_021480948.1:0-2013 GCF_001605985.2 Dendrobium catenatum | reverse complement strand
TTGAGATGTAATTAACTATATGGGCTTGCTTTTATTCAGAACTTTCAACCTCAATTTAAAATAAACCTTATTTTAGTTTACTTAAAAAAATCTTTAGGATGTAGAAAATTTTTTTACCCATTTTTATTCCCAAATTCCTTCGTAGAATGTTATGTTTATCTCAAGAGATGATATGTTACTCTCTTAGTTGTATTTGACTATAAAAATAGTAAATTTTTCGAAAGTCTAATATCATTTTTGAACAACATTGCAGAATATCATTTTAATGTCCAAAAATAATAGGCTTAAATTACAGCCGAGAAATAATAAATTATTAAAGCCCCCTTTTTGTCTAATCCATGATATAAGAATATTATTTTAAAAGTGCTTTGATACCATTTGAAAAGACTATAATGGCACAAAAAAAAAGGGGGGGGGGGGTGTTTGGTTTATTTAAAACTATTAAGATCTTTTTCTTAAAATATGAAAAAGTGTTTATAAGGTTAAGAAAATCTAAACAAATCCAAAAGAAAATACAATTTTTTTTTAACTTTTGGAAAACAAATAATAAAGTGTTTTGTTCTTTTATTTATTGATTTTCATACCTATGTTCCACCAAACATAATCAACAAAAATTTCGTTCTCTAATGTAATAAGAATAGAATGATAGGGTAGTAAAGTAAATTACAAGTAAACTAAAATGCATAAAAGTCAAAAAAGAAAACTGAGGTTTACAATGGTTTGGTCACACTCCCTTGACCCCCTCATGGCTCTCCTTTCTCGCGCTCACCTTACTCTCTACCTTGTGAATTAAACTCTCTCTAAGCTCTAAAAAAAATGTCACTTTGATTATCCCAAAGTTATTCCATAAGCCTCATAAGAGTTTATTAAAGTGGGCTTCGAATACAACCTAATTTTCCACTTAACACATTTCTAATCATACAATATAATATGTTAATGTACAGCTAACCATAATACATAGATTGAGTGTGTTTGAAAATAAAATCAAATTACAGATAAAGCGGTAAATCAATATAGGAGAGGGCTCTTCTCTATCCGATCATTTTGTATTGATCAAAAATATGATCACCCACACCTACAAATGATTCCTAAATTTGAGATTAGATCTGATTTCATTCACTAATTATTGAGATTAAATTTGGAAACTTAATCAAAGATTATGCAGTATGAACTAGCTTTCATAGTATAATTAGTTAAAAATTTTTAAAAGTTAAATTTCCTATAATAGTAACCAAGATTCAAACGGTTGAGTTCCTAATTTAATCCCCTGTGTGTGTGTTATACGATCACAAGCCAACATAAAACTAATACCAAAAAATAGACTCAAGCCAAAATTGAAAAATGGACTATGCTAATATACAACTTACTTTTTGCTAATGACTACCCTATGTGAGTTCATCCTTAAGTCTTTTTGGCCTCGCGACCTGATCTTTTACCTAAAATGATGGATAGTAGCAGACCAAAATTAAATATCCATAATAAAATGCCTACTTGTCATAAGTAACTACATTAATTAATAAACACTCATCAGGCATCGTGATATTTGTAATAATCAGAACCACCCAAAGGTCGGGGCCCATATTGCAATAATGTTTATCTTTGTGAAAACTCTTTGAAAAAGAATACTATAATTTGCATTCATTCAAATAAAAAATTTTTTAGGTTTTTCCTAAAAATCTGGTGTTGGTGAGTGTGTTTTCCCAAATTAAAAATAAATAGAATTGGTATTATTCTGTAACTTTTCACCCATATTAAATTTAATATTATTCTTCATAAAAAAACTAAACTAAAGTTTTTTTTATTTCATTAAAACTTAATTCAAAATCATGATATCAAATTTAAATCTAATTACATAAACATCTTCTCCATATCTTGGTCCATTCCTTTTAGTTACAATTACACGTTGCTTAATATATGTAGTGAGACTGGGTCAAAATAAAAATATCATCCTCAATATCCCACTTTGTTCTGCTAATTTGTTGAAGTTATATTTCTTTGTAGCTTGATGTACTT
>NW_021480947.1:0-296 GCF_001605985.2 Dendrobium catenatum | reverse complement strand
CGGCTGCATGAATTCTTTTTCTCTATTATGTCATGTTAAAAGTCAGAATCTCATTTAAATAGAATGAAAATAAGATCATTTCTAATATTTTCTAATCAGGTCTTTTCAGGTCTACTTCTGCCTTT
This sequence comes from Dendrobium catenatum, assembly GCF_001605985.2. Taxonomy (NCBI): domain Eukaryota; kingdom Viridiplantae; phylum Streptophyta; class Magnoliopsida; order Asparagales; family Orchidaceae; genus Dendrobium; species Dendrobium catenatum. Next base: position 171 of record NW_021480947.1, on the reverse strand, counting down.
CTTAACATACGTCAAATATAATACATCTACTTTCCTAACTGGGTCATCGGAAGGCGGTCATTTTATGTGACCAAACCATATATCTAAGGTGACTCTCTCTAATCTTATCTTCCACTGGAGCTACTACAACCTTTTTTCACGTATATGCTCATTTCGTATTATATCTATAAG
>NW_021480946.1:0-313 GCF_001605985.2 Dendrobium catenatum | reverse complement strand
AAAGTGAAAAGTGCAGCTGGTTTGGCGTACGATTGAACGCTCGCGGGTACTGCAAACGGGCGGGTACTACAAGCGGGTGATTGTAAATCTTCATGTAAAATTACTCATATGAGATTATAGAGTATGTATGTAGAAGAGAAAATTTCAAAAATATGATTCATTTTCTGAAGAGAAATTGTGTATTGACTGTGCAATGCATTTTCTAAATTAGGTTTCACATATTTCAGATGACTATAGTTTATTCATGTACATTTTGTGATGTTTTTTTAACTTTATAAGGATGGTATTTTTTTAATTATGATTTTTTCCTGAT
>NW_021480945.1:0-389 GCF_001605985.2 Dendrobium catenatum | reverse complement strand
GATCTTGGTTACTGCTGTTACCTGGGCAGATCTCTGGCCTCTTGCATTATAATTATTATGACCATTTACTTTACTATCTGGTTTTACAGCATAGGGCCTAATGGCCTATTTTGGATCATTTTTATGAATAGCTGTTGTAACCATCATCAGAGCTGGACTTACAGGTTTAATAGTCATTGGTTTGGGAGCCTTAATTTTCTCCTACTAGGTGATGTTTTGGTTCCTTGTTTTTTCTATTTTGAGCTATTACACTATATTAATTTGGATGATAAATCTATTATTCTACCCCATAGTTTGCAATACTTGGAATTTCTGGCTCTTTGTTGTGCTATCTTTGATGATATTGATAGGGTTGACCTTCCTATTAATATGTTGTGCTGTAGTCCCTG
>NW_021480944.1:0-224 GCF_001605985.2 Dendrobium catenatum | reverse complement strand
TAATCGAGAGTATTCGTAGAAAAATTCCAATTTTCCTTCGATGTAATTAACTACGAGGGCTTGCGCTCGTAGGAGATTTAGAAACCCAGACATGATTTTCAAAATCAAGTTTTCAAAACCTCTAATTAATTATCTTTGGAAATTCAAACAAAAATGGTGATCGCTATCATCATATTCAAATAATCATTAATAGGTAATATCATCTTTCTTCAGGAAGATATATT
>NW_021480943.1:0-341 GCF_001605985.2 Dendrobium catenatum | reverse complement strand
TTGGCTTCTTCATGATCGTCCGGTCTTCGATTCCTGAGAAGTTAGAAGCAACAAGTAGTCCAAGAGAAGTAGTGTTTGTCAATCATCAAAACATAAGCCATAAAAAAAAATAGATTTGCAACAATCTTCCCCTTTTTGATGATGGCAAACCACTATGAAAACAGTTAATGGAAAAAATTCAGGATTGATGAAAAAAGAACCTCATAAACTTCTCCCCCTTTTGACATAACAAAAAGGAGGGTGCAAGAAAGCAAAGCAAAGAGACCCCTTTTTTTATTTTTATTTTTATTTTTATTTTTATTTATTTATTTTTTAACCAAGGCATGAACATGATATAGTAT
>NW_021480942.1:0-268 GCF_001605985.2 Dendrobium catenatum | reverse complement strand
AGCAGTGCTGCTGCAAGCGTCCTGGATGCCCAGGGTTAGTGAGAAACTTGGGTGGTCCGTTGTGTTGGTTGTTTCTCTTTGTCGGTTTTGTTGTGCCCCATGGATGGCTCATCCCTGGCAACCCGATGCTGGTCTGAGTCCGTGCCTTTGGAGCCCTTTTCATTTTGGCATTTTTTTGTGCCTTTGCTGTTCCTTTTGTAAACTAATGCTGTGGCCCTGTTTGGGGTCTTTCATTGTAACCTTTATTTTTTAATATATTTCTGTTTTT
>NW_021480941.1:0-274 GCF_001605985.2 Dendrobium catenatum | reverse complement strand
TTTCAGAATTAATGATTTAAAAATCTTTGAGAAAAGATCATATGACATATGTTGGGAATATAAATACTGTTGAGGGTTATTCAATAACCCGTCCTCCATTATTTGATAACATTCCATTTGATTTTTGAAAAATTTTCATGTCTATACTTTTGCAATCTATTAACTAAAGCATGTGGCACATGACTCAAGTAGAATATACACTTCCATCTCATATTATTAATGGAAAAAAGGAACAATTTCATTTTAATGAAAGGAGTTATGAGGATAGAGACTT
>NW_021480940.1:0-543 GCF_001605985.2 Dendrobium catenatum | reverse complement strand
AGAAATAGAGGTCAGAAAGACCGTTGTCTAGCGATGTAAGTCAGAAGGATCGTTGTCGGCAGGAGACCGGGGTCAGAAAGGTCGTTGTTTGTTGGAGGTCGGAAGGACCATAGTAGGCGACGGAGGTCAAAAGGATCGTAGTCGGTAAGAGACCGGGGTCTGAAAGATCGTTGTCTATTAATGGAGGTTGGAAGGACCATAGTAGGCGACGAAGGTCAAAAGAACCGTAGTCGGCAGGAGACCGGGGTTAGAAAGACCGTTGTCTGAAGATGGAGGCCTAGGTCGGAAGGTCCATAATTGGCAGGAGACCAAGGTCAGAAAGACCGTTGTAGTAGGTACTCTGGTAGAACTCTGAGCGTCAAGTGGTGGCCCAGTAAAAGTCCGAGCCTCAAGTGGTGTCCTGGTGGAGCATAGGGCCTTAAATGGCGGCTCGGCAGAGGTGAAGGCCTCAAGTAGTGGTCCGGCGAAGCAACAATGTTAGGAGGTGTTCGGCGGATGTGAGGTCCTCAAGTGGTGGTCCGGCGGAAGTGAGGGGCCTCCGGC
>NW_021480939.1:0-265 GCF_001605985.2 Dendrobium catenatum | reverse complement strand
TGAATAATTAATATAAATTATATAATAGTAATACTTGTGGATTTAATAATAATATAACGGCATGTATTTTAACTGTGCTCGCAGCCGGACTTGGTGGCTCCAGGTATGAACATCTTAGCGGCCTACCCCTACTACATCCCCTTCACCGACGACCCTAAAGACTACCGCTACGGCCCCTTCCAAATAATGTCAGGCACCTCCATGGCCACTCCTCATGTCGCCGGTGCGGCCGCCTATGTCAAATCCTTCCACCCTTCCTGGTCCC
>NW_021480938.1:0-390 GCF_001605985.2 Dendrobium catenatum | reverse complement strand
GGGAACTCCGGCGCTGGTGCTAGAATCTTGTTAATCTACTCACATAAAGCTACACTTGAATACAGACTTAGATTAAAGTTCCCGATAATAAATAACGTCGCCGAATATGAGGCTCTGATCGCTAGATTGAGGCTTACAATTAATTACGAAGTACTGGAATTTGTGGTTCACACCGATTCCCAACTAGTCGCCTCTCAAGTGGAGGGAGAATTCGATGTCCACCATCCTTTGTTGGCCCAGTATTGCATGATAGATAAATTCTTGTAGGCCAAAATAACAAAATATCAGATCATCCATATCCTTCTGGAGCAGAATATAATGGCAGACACTCTCTCCAAGCTGGCCACTTCTATGATATGAGACATTTTTAGAAGAAAGTATATTAAAGAG
>NW_021480937.1:0-292 GCF_001605985.2 Dendrobium catenatum | reverse complement strand
AACGAGGCTGCAAACCCCCAAGGCGCTCAAGTAGCGTTTAGGGTGGGAAACCGGTGCGACGCTTGTGGGGAAGGGGATAAAAAAAATGTGTGTTTTCTTTATGTTTACATAAGTACCCCCGAACGCCCACGTGGTGTAGAGGGGGGAAATCTGTGTTTTTCTCTAATGCCTGTTTTCTTCTTATAATAAACAAACAAAAAAAAACCCTTAAATGCTCACGTAGCAGGCGGGGATAAAAAAATACATTTACGACCGCGGTGTCATTTTTGACACCTACCTGAAGCACTCACGT
>NW_021480936.1:0-329 GCF_001605985.2 Dendrobium catenatum | reverse complement strand
CTGCTTCTTCTTCATCTAGAAGTTCTTGTCCGTGGAAGGGTCAGTAGAAGTATGGAGTTAGCTTTTGGTTGTGGTTCTCTACCAGCCTCAGAAGGAAGCAAAATGAGGTAGGTTCTCTGCCTTGCCGGGGTGGCAAAAAGGAGGTGTTTTTTAAAGGCTTCTCCGCCTAGCTGTGGGGGCTAAAGGAGAGTCACGTTTGTAATGCAATACTCGGAGGGCGTCTCCGGGGAGTGGACGTAGTTCAAGTTGACCGAACCACTATGAATTCCTGTGTTCTTGTTTTCTTGCTTCCCCACTTTTATTTCCGCATTTATTTTTGTGGTGTGATT
>NW_021480935.1:0-215 GCF_001605985.2 Dendrobium catenatum | reverse complement strand
TCATAGGAAGATAAATATTCTGTGAATTCAAGAAACTCAATGGGTTGGAGAGAAGGCTAAGGAGATTGATAGCTTATATTTTAAACTATGGTATTCAAATAAGACTCATACTAGAAATGATGTATGTGTGATTATAGATAAGAGTTTGAAGGAAAATGTTATAAATATTAAAAGAATTGGAGATAAAATTATAGTTTTAAAAATCATTGTTGATG
>NW_021480934.1:0-295 GCF_001605985.2 Dendrobium catenatum | reverse complement strand
GCCATGATTTGATTAACTAAATTTTGGAGGAAAAAAAATGACAAATCGTGCAATATGATTATTTTTAAAACTTTAAGTTTCGACTCTCTCCCCCTATGTGTATGCATGATTACCCAATTATAATCACACTTTCTTAGACTCGAGAAAATAAAAATAAAGATTTACATATTATATTACATAAAATCCTAATTTACTCTGTCTTGAAGTCTTCAGCAGTTTAGAGTATGATTTCTCTAAAATATTAGTACACACAAACTACAAACAAAAAATGTCTAGTACATACTTGGATAAATAA
>NW_021480933.1:0-835 GCF_001605985.2 Dendrobium catenatum | reverse complement strand
TATAGGGTGTTTTATTTAAATTGGATCTCACATTCACCTTATTTAGAACATAACATGCAGTACTAACCGCATCAGTCCAAAATATCTAGGAAGTGAGTATTCTGCCAACATTGCTCAGGCGTCTTCTATTAATGTTCTATTTTTCTTTTCGACTATCCCATTTTGTTGAGGGGTTCTAGGTGCAAAAAAATTATGATCAATTCCTTTCTCTTTACAAAATTTTTCAAATCTCTCATTCTCAAATTCTCCTCAATGATCACTTTGTATAGAAATAATTTCACACCCCAATTTCCTTTGAATCCAAGTCAAAAAATTTCTAAATTCCTCAAATGATTCATTCTTATGAAATAGAAATCTAACCCAAGTGAATCTTGTGTAATCATCTACTATAACAAATCCGTATACCCTCCCTCCCAGACTTACAGTTCCAACTGGTCCAAAAAGATCCATGTGTAAGATTTCCAATGGTTTACTAGTTTTAAGATCCTTATTGAATTGAAAACAAGACTTCACTTGCTTACCTAATTGACATTCATCACAAAGGTGGTCCTTATTAAAGTCTAAATTTGGTATACCTCTCACTAAATTCTTTTGGTTAATCTTTCTAAGGTTTTTCATGCTAGAATGATAAAGTCTCCTATGCTAGAGCCATGACTCATCAGAAATAGTTTTTAAACAAAAGGCAGTAGGAGTATGAATGCAATTTAAATCTAACATATAAATATTGTTTACCCTCTTTCCATTCAACACATCTTTACCATTTATACTTAATATGCAGCTAGTAGAAAAAAAATTTACACTATAATCCTTATCACATAGCTGACTTATACTTAAC
>NW_021480932.1:0-292 GCF_001605985.2 Dendrobium catenatum | reverse complement strand
TTTAGGAATTAAAACTTGCTATGAAAATCTTAATGGTAAGAGAAGTCTAAAACACTTCATTAGAAGTCTTGGGAGAAGCCTAGCAAATACAGTTGTGTTGCATCTCACAATAATGACGAAAATATAAGGCCAAGTTTCAAATCTATACATGCTAGCAAAACATTTGTTTAGAAAGTTTCAAATATCAGCTTGCGTCTCTCAAAACACCACCATTTCTTCTCCGGGACATTTCTTCGAACACTTGGCATGCATATTTTTAGAAAGGAAACAATATGGCTCTTCATGCTTTGTC
>NW_021480931.1:0-595 GCF_001605985.2 Dendrobium catenatum | reverse complement strand
AGCAATACCGAGCAATACCGAGTTGTACCGAGTTTTTTCTAAGAAAAATTAACTCGGTACAACTTTTGTATAACTCGGTATTGGATCTTCATGTGATGCTATTCCTAGTTATTGTTTGGTATTGCTCGGTATTTCTCATTTTTTGGCTCGATTTGACCTCCGACCGGACGTTCCTCTACGTCCGATCGGAGGACGTAATAATTGTTCCATTCACACATATAATATACTCATGAATGCAATCGAAAGATTTCTTAGTTGGGAAAATTTATTACATGAGGCCGGATAAAAAAATTATTTGAATTTTGTGAGTGTACATAATAAAAATAAATTTATATATTTGTTGTGTATTTATTATGTACCCTCGCAGAATTCGAGCGGGAGAGAAGTCAGGATGAGAGAACAGCCCGGATTCTGCGAGTGCACATAACCAAAATAAAATTATGTATTTGCTGTGTATTTACTGTATACTCTTATAGATTCCGAACGGTTCTCCCGTTCGGACTCCACACGCAGTAATCTATTCTTAGTTGGCTATCAAAGCAACCAACATATCAAAGTGAGCTATGTTTTACTAGAGAATATATTTGTTTATTTA
>NW_021480930.1:0-496 GCF_001605985.2 Dendrobium catenatum | reverse complement strand
GCATTTATGTCATTTTATTACAGAACTGGGTACTTGGAATTTGGAAGAGTTAAGAAAATTTTTTCTGTGGAAGTTATTGAGCTGATTCAGGAGGTAAATATCAACAAGGATTTGAACGAAGACTTTATGGAAGAAATCAATTTTCCTTCTGAAAAATCCATTATAGCCCGAGCTGTTCTTGTGTCCAGGATAAATAATTACAGTTAAGATAGTATGAGGTTTTACAAATGGTTGAGAAGAATGAAGCTTTCTATTCGATGTGAGCTGTTCTGGTGGAGGATCAGTAATAATTCCATTCCTACAAATGATTTTCTTTAAAGGAGAAGACTTAGCAATGATGACTGCATTAGAAGAGGATGCCGTGAATTTGAAAACTTGGAACATATAATAGTTAAATGCAAAGAATTGATTAAGATTCTTAAACAGTTACAAGGTTGGGGGATTTATGTTCCGATTTTTTAATCAATGGCTGAAGGCTTAGTTGAATTAAAGATCC
>NW_021480929.1:0-269 GCF_001605985.2 Dendrobium catenatum | reverse complement strand
AAATCAAGATATATGCACTGTGTATACACTTGTACAAATGAATACCTAAGTGATTAGTCATAATCTAAGAGATTGCACTCAATAATATTAGAAAACACACATTAGTAATCATACGCAATCCTACAAGTGACATAAATCACTGCTGTGTAGATTAATAGTCAAACTAGATGAGTGGGTAATTTACTATTAAGCACATTGTAAATTAATTAGTTAATTCAAACAAATCATTTAGGCCGATAGTTGAGCAAATTATAACATACAACTAATAT
>NW_021480928.1:0-311 GCF_001605985.2 Dendrobium catenatum | reverse complement strand
GAGAGAGAGAGAAAACTCCTTCCACATACCTCCACTCCAAGCCGAGACCCCGTCGTCGATCTCCTCTGCCCGACGCTCCCTCCGATCTCTCCCGATCGCACCCACTGCCGCAAGGCTTGCACCGCAAGCTCCGATCCAATCGAGCCCTCTGCCTTGCCCGATTGCTTCAACCCGGCCTCCTCCAATTCATCCCCGAGCCGAGACCCCCATTCCCGAACTCCTCCTCTGTTTCACTGTGCCGTGCCTTCTTCCCAAGCCGAGAGAGTGAGAGGGAGATAGGTATAAGTTATATATATATATATATATATATA
>NW_021480927.1:0-276 GCF_001605985.2 Dendrobium catenatum | reverse complement strand
TACTCACATTGGCCCGGACGATATTTATATTGTCCTAAACGATCGAGTTCAAAATAGAAGATCTAAATAAGATTTCTTAGTTAAAGCAGCCGTAATTAATTGATCAGCCTGGACAATGCCTGTATCGGCAAGGATGATATGCTCAATACAGAAAGAAATGGCCGCCATGATCAATTTAGGTATTCTGTATTTTTGAAAATCGGCCAGGACGATTCTTTGATCGGCCTGGATGATATTGTATAATTATGCCTAAATTGATATGACAATCATGGGAGT
>NW_021480926.1:0-223 GCF_001605985.2 Dendrobium catenatum | reverse complement strand
TTAATTAAGATAATTTATTAATAATAATTAAAAAATCCCAAAATCTCCCAAACACTTGGGGATCCCTCCTTAGGTTATTTCTGACCTTTGGAGGTGTTTTCAAGAGATTGGGAACTTGTTTGAAGCAAAATCACAAAAGAGGCCTTCTAATTAAGAAATTCCCAAAACTCATTAAAATGCCCAAACTTCAATAATTCATAACTAATTCAAATAAATTCCAAAT
>NW_021480925.1:0-225 GCF_001605985.2 Dendrobium catenatum | reverse complement strand
GAAGTCTCTCCTCCCTTGCGAGATCGGCCCTTGATGCGGAAGAAGGTACTCTGTCTCTTATTCTCTCTCATGCTTGGAGTTTCTCTATCTCTCTCCTTCTATCTCTTGCTTGGAGTCTGTCGCTATTCACACTTGTGATTCTCATTTATTGTATGAATCTACTGGTATGCGGGAGGGTTAGAACGTTTTAGCATTTGCGCAAGTCCTCTAACACGACAATCATGG
>NW_021480924.1:0-295 GCF_001605985.2 Dendrobium catenatum | reverse complement strand
TATCATGGACATACCAGGACTGACGAGAGAAAATGTCACCAGCCATTTACAGGTTTGCTCATTAAACTAGCCTTAATATTTTTGAAGTATATGTTTTCATTTTTTTTTCATTGTTGAATGATTTTTATTTCAAATTATTTTGTTATCATTAATGAACTTTTTTGTAAAGATTATTTACTCATTCATAATCTGATATAAATAAATAAAATTATTTTCTTTTGTGTGATACAGAAGTACAGAAAAGGCTTGAAAAGAAAAACAATTGAGCTTAATCAAGAAATTTTTGATAATGCTA
>NW_021480923.1:0-261 GCF_001605985.2 Dendrobium catenatum | reverse complement strand
GCCCAAAAATGTCTATAGGGCTCGGTTCGTGCGACTCTCCGGGGAGGCTGAATCGAAACCGTTGATCTAAGGATCAATGGTTCGGATTCAGCCATTCCGCGGTCTGATTCGACCGTGTATTCGATCTCCCATTCAATTGGCCGTCCGACAACATCTGGTCCGTCAGCTCATTTTCGCGGGATTAATTCTCTACCGTCCGATCATTCTCTGTTAAGATCGGACGACGGGATCTAATCTCCAGCGTCGGATCAAATTATCGTA
>NW_021480922.1:0-204 GCF_001605985.2 Dendrobium catenatum | reverse complement strand
ATCGTAGAATGTTGATATTACCGTCGGCGTCGAACACAAGTCCTCATTCAAGCTCGGGATCCGCCATGCATTCTTGAAGTGGTGGGGGAAGAGCGTCGTCGTCTTCTCTTGACGTCAAGTGTGATGAGCATCCAAAATTCCAAGGGAGGGAGTGTGGAGAGGGGCGGCTAAGGTAGAGAGAGAGGGGGGGTGGGTGACTTGGGT
>NW_021480921.1:0-309 GCF_001605985.2 Dendrobium catenatum | reverse complement strand
AATGCAAGTTGCCGCCATTATCATCCAGGACGATAGGTATATCGTCCTGGCCGATAAGTACAAATTCAGCTCATCAGCCTGGGATGATTTGAGACGATCAGAAGAAAATTGATTACATCGTCCAGGCCGATCTCACGATCGTCCTGGCCGATCTCACGATTGTCCTGGCCGATTAGTTTAAAACCAATTTTGATTGTCCTGATCATCGCCCTGAATACAAGCTGTCCGATGTAGATCGTCCAGGCCATCGTCCTGCTTGATCATGTGATCGTCCCGGACGATGTGATCGTATCAATCAACCATTAATGC
>NW_021480920.1:0-284 GCF_001605985.2 Dendrobium catenatum | reverse complement strand
TTCAGCAATTCGTGCATTGATCTTCTATTAGATATATATAATGAAAGGAGTTTTGAAAAATTAATGTTTCTTTTTCTCATTTATTTCTTGATTTTGATATTGGAACAAAAAGTTTTTTGAGCCTTTAAAAGAACTTGAGCTTGGATTAGCAATTTATGAATTTCTTACTTTTTCTAGATTATGCGTTGTCAATCCATTCCTTATTAAGTTTTTGAATAAAATCAAGAGGTAAATTTCTCATTTTAAGCATATTTATTTTATTAACGAGATCAGGGATCATTTTT
>NW_021480919.1:0-442 GCF_001605985.2 Dendrobium catenatum | reverse complement strand
CATTTTTCTAGTCTGTATTTTCTGTTATTTGTTTCCTATTTTCTGTAGTTTGTCTTTTGGTTTGTTTTAGTTTCTGGTGTGTTATTTTCTTTTTCCTTTCTGTACCCTCTTTTTGTGATGACAAAAGGGGGAGTAGGTTGCGGTAGGAAAAGTTGTTGTGTTTGTAACTTTGAAATTTTAATGAACTGTTTTTTTTTTTTAGTTTTTCCTACTTGTGTTTGCCATCATCAAAAAGGGCGAGATTGTTGCAAATCTATTTTCAAGGATTATGTTTTGATGATTGACAAACACTAATTCTCTTGGACTGCCTGTTGCTTCTAACTTTTCAGGAATTGAAGATCGGACGAACAAACGAAGCCAGTTCAAGATTGCGTAGGTTTAGGATTGAGTCAGTCTATACTTTGTTGTTTCTCTTCTTGAGTCTATTTATAATAGTCAAAGA
>NW_021480918.1:0-745 GCF_001605985.2 Dendrobium catenatum | reverse complement strand
TTATTGTTTATTCAATATCTATCAATTTAAATAATATTTCAGTGCTTAATGGCTGTAATTTTAAGAAATTGAAAGAGTATATTATTATTATTCTTAGGTGTATATTATTATTATTCTTACGTGTATAGATCTAGATTATGTTATTCGGACTAACACTCTCCTGCCCTTACTAGATAAAGCACTTTTAAACATAGGGCAAATTTTGAAAAGTGGAAACATTCAAACTGTATGAGTTTTATGATCATGAAGCACTCTATTCTAGATATTATCAAAGGTGTAATGCTTGAAGAGGAAACTGCTAAGAAGCTCCTAAGCCAAATAGTAGATCGTCTCGTAGGTTCTGAAAAGGTCGAAATAAGTATTATTCTTATTAAACTTATTTAAATATTGTATAAAGGTAAATGGAACATAAGAAAATACATTATTGAAATATCTAATCTTGTTACAAGACTAAGAGCATTAAAATTAGAATTATTTGATAACATTATTGTGTATTTAATCTTAATCTATCTTATTATATAATTCAATTTTTTAAAAAATAAGTTATAATGCTCAAAAGAAAAAATAGAATCTTAATGAGCTCATTGCTCAATATGTACAAGAAGAAGAAAGAATGAAATAAGAAAAGATAGAAAATGCTCACTTATCTTCTACTTCTCATGACATTGTCATTAAAAGAAAAAAGAATTATAAAATTAAAAGAGCTGCAAATAAAGGAACTTCATAACCTAAAGTGCAACAGAAG
>NW_021480917.1:0-219 GCF_001605985.2 Dendrobium catenatum | reverse complement strand
GCTTAAAATTTTTAAACTACCAATTCACCCCCCTCTTATTAGCCTTTGGGACATTAACTTAGGCTTAACAACCTAATTACTAGAATCAACAAGTGGTATCAGAGCATCGTTTCAAAATCATAAGTTTGAACTACTTTTTGATTAACGTAAATGGCTACATTCGGAAACTGAAACACACCTAAAGGTTACTCAATCACTAGACCTCCACTGTTTGACAAT
>NW_021480916.1:0-272 GCF_001605985.2 Dendrobium catenatum | reverse complement strand
GATTGAGCTAAAAACATAAACTAAATTGTGATTCTTAATTAATTTTAGTTAGGTTAGACTTAATGCCCAACTATAACTCTTACAAAATATTTTAAACTATGATTAAATCAGTTAATACTTTCTCACTATTTAATGCTTCAAATATTGACATTAATATTACTCCATTGATCACACACAATTTATTGAATTACATGAGATAACACTAAATTTATAATTTCTCTACAAATAATTACACAATTAATTTAATTACATGAAATAAAACTAAATTTATA
>NW_021480915.1:0-336 GCF_001605985.2 Dendrobium catenatum | reverse complement strand
TGAAGTTTCCGAACTGATTTTGCCTCGAGATTCGTGCACAATCAAGATTATTTTGTGATGACGTATCAATAATTAATATCATTTTATTTATTTTCTGAAATAAATATTAGAAAAAACTTTTTTTTAATAATGACAATTAGTAATGTTCAAAAAATTAAATATAATATAATATTTTAATTAAACTATCATTGTTAAATAAATTCCATTTAGATTATCATGGCAAAATCCCACAATAAAAGGCCATAAGATAAATGATTGAGTCAAAAGCTTCATTTTCACGTTTTGGGAGGAGCTGCTCTGCTAGGGCTTTTGCTCTAGCCGTCTCCACCTCTCATT
>NW_021480914.1:0-201 GCF_001605985.2 Dendrobium catenatum | reverse complement strand
ACTCTATCACCAGCTTTAGGTATAATGGAAGTTCTTAGTACGTGCTAGATGATACGAGCATCACGAACTAAAGTTGCTACTTTAGGCAAATGATCCTTATTAACTCCAATCCAATTAAAATTTGTGGAGGTTAAGGTGTGTGCTCTTAATCATTCATTCCTTATGTTTAGGAAGACCTTGGTGATTTTAATTTTCTTTTTG
>NW_021480913.1:0-281 GCF_001605985.2 Dendrobium catenatum | reverse complement strand
CAGTCCAATAAAGTAAAATATTTATCAGTACCGCAAAATTAATCTTATGTCTTCGTGTTAGTATGATTTCCATCATATCTTTTTAAATTTTTAAGTATTTTATTTTATATACATTATAATAAATTTAATTTTATAATTTTGTTGGAAGGGGGTGGATTTACATATATACCACTTTACATTATGTTATTTACATATCTAATGTTAAAGAATTTAATATTTTATGCCTATCATTCATAGATAATTTTAACATCAAATATCACACACTTATATTTTATATATGA
>NW_021480912.1:0-492 GCF_001605985.2 Dendrobium catenatum | reverse complement strand
TGCCTTCTCAATAGTTTGAATACGAGACTGAACAGACATTTTTGAACGGATTTCCCAACTTTGGATTTTAGAATTATTGTATGCTTGTTCAACACGTGACCAAAAATTATCCAAGGACTGATATACACCCGTGATTGGGTCTTGAGCAATTTCTATGTACATTCTGCATAAGAGCTTATCTTGCTCATGAGAATATGCAGTTGATCGTATTGACATATTTTTTTGGAGGCTTAATGAATTTGGAATACTACTAAAAGGGCATGTTATTAACCCCTATTTATATAGTAATTGTAGAGATTTTCACTTCAAGTTGTATGAGATTCTCACAAATCTCCCTGAATTTGTCCTATGAGATTCTCATAAATCTCAAGTTGTATTGACTGGACATGACAACTCCATGAATTTGTCATTTGAGATTCTCACAAATCTCAAGTTGTATTGACTGGACATGACAACTCCCTGAATTTGTCCTATGAGATTCTCACAAATCTC
>NW_021480911.1:0-224 GCF_001605985.2 Dendrobium catenatum | reverse complement strand
CATCAAACTCATCTCAAACTCTCTACTCATTGCTTTGGAAAACTCATCACATAATTTCTTATTAGAAGATTCAAAGAGTATATCATCCACATAAATCTGAACAATGAGTAAATCATCTCCAACTCTCCTAAGAAAAATGGTGGTGTCTACGCTCCCCTTAACAAACTCCCTCTCTCGTAAGAATGAGCTAAGCCTCTCATACCAAGCTCTTGGTGCCTGTTTTA
>NW_021480910.1:0-297 GCF_001605985.2 Dendrobium catenatum | reverse complement strand
ATAGCTATTAAAAAAGCCCCGTAATAGGGCCTCCTCCCAACAGAGTAGCCTACTAGTGAAAGGAACCATTCTTCGGACCCTTAAAAAATTTCAACTTTTGAGAAGGGAATGCCCTTTTATGGGGGGAGAATAAAGCTAAGGGGGAAGGGCTTGGAAGAGGAAGAGGTTTTGTTAAGAAGGTTCTTCCAGTCAAGGTGGGATAAAATGGAGGATTGAGTTATAGGGAAGATGGAGATGATCAAAACAGGGGAGGAAGGGGAAGAAGAAAGACACCTAGTGATGTTGAAGGTTCAGGAA
>NW_021480909.1:0-273 GCF_001605985.2 Dendrobium catenatum | reverse complement strand
CAAGGAGTTAGTCAAAGAAAGATTGATGCAGGTGAACAACGAAGGGAGAAAAATATAGCACTGAATGTGGAAGAGTTTGAGAGTGAACAGTCACAACCTGAGGATGAAGATGACATCGCATTGATGACTAGACAATTCAGAAGCTTTTTGAAGAGGAAGCAGAAGAGACGTCAACAGTGGAATAGAGATAAATTCAATAAAAATGCTAAGGTTTCTAATGAAATTATTTGCTATGTGTGCAGGAAACCTGGACATATAAAGACGGAATGCCCA
>NW_021480908.1:0-251 GCF_001605985.2 Dendrobium catenatum | reverse complement strand
GGCGGGATCCGTCCCCGTCGGGTCGGGTCGTGACACCTACTTCCTCGTCAAATCTATTGAATACTGATATGTTACTAGTAGATGAACATACATCTTTATTACCCAAATTTTGAGGTACAATATTCCTAATTGATTATAACTTTATGTCAAAGTAGTATGAGCAAAACTTAGTAGTCTCATACATCAGATATGCTTCACATATTGATCCTTCAGGGCTTGCTTTATTCTTTACAGTCTTCTTAAGTTTATTT
>NW_021480907.1:0-303 GCF_001605985.2 Dendrobium catenatum | reverse complement strand
AGAAAAATTAAGATCTATGTTGCACACTTCTATTTGGATATTATTATCTTGATGTTTTTTAGTTAAATTAATCAGCCCCTAGGAGTTGATGGGGTTGTTGATTGGTTTATATATTTTATTTAATAAGATATTTTTTATATAAATAACATTGTCGGGTAGAAAATACTATTCTTTTAGGTAACATCAAACCTAATAATCCCAAAGTTTACCTATGTTTCCCATTCTGTCTTGTCTTCATAGCCACAACTAATGAAGTGAATGGCCTTTTTGAGCAGAGCTGCTAGGCTTGATGAGGGGGGAATT
>NW_021480906.1:0-586 GCF_001605985.2 Dendrobium catenatum | reverse complement strand
ACCAATGTCCAGCTAAAAATTTTATTGATCTCTATCGTACTCATTCTGACATTTTTTACTTTGTCAATATAGCTGATTTATGAATATTTCTACTAAGGAACAACTTTATGCATTCTGTATAATACTAAGTTAACAAAAAAAAATTAGGGGTTGGATCATAACCTAAACAAACCATGTCTTAAGTAAGCTCTAATATCAAATTCAAGATGAATAAAGGATTGCATTTAAAAGTAGGAGATGCATTGCAAGTACCAAAATACAGAAAAATAATTCAGCACAATTAAATTCATTACCAACTCTTTTTTGCAGAAAAATCAGATAGTCAAAAATGAAAGTCAAACCACAAAAGACCTAAAAGAAAGTTGAAAAAAGGTTAAATTCTGAATCTTAATTTGAACTTGTAGTACAATCTACATCAATAAATTTCATACAATTTGCACCATATTCTTTTAGTGACAATAATAATTAGTGTAGCTGAGACAACAATTTTGATTACAACAATGACACATAAATATTTGAAAATTATCACAATATTCACCATTTGAGCAATGTTTTTTGAAATTTTGGCCCACTATAACAAAATAAT
>NW_021480905.1:0-207 GCF_001605985.2 Dendrobium catenatum | reverse complement strand
ATCTTTTCCTTTAGGTTAGGATTCTTTCTTTCATTAAGATTAGACATGCTAGTGGTGGACAATGATGCCCTTTGTGGCACCATATTAGTTTAATCCAATATTCTTTTCCTTTAGGTTAAGATTCTTCTTTTTTGTAGGATTAGACATGCTATTGGTGGACAATGCCCTTTATTTCACCTTCCAAGTTTAATTCAAAATTCTTATCCT
>NW_021480904.1:0-251 GCF_001605985.2 Dendrobium catenatum | reverse complement strand
GTTTCCACTTCTTCTAGCTGGCCGAATGTTGACTGAATCCTGTGTGATTGATTGAACCAAGTTGGGACCTTCTTTCCCTTTGATTAGGAAAGTCTAGAAACACCTTTGCACTAAACCCAATTGAGAAGATAATTTAACATCCTTAATTGAGAGTTTTCCTAAGTCAAGGCTTAGGATGTAATTAACTACGGGGGCTTGCGCCCGTAGGAAATCGATCTCCACAATCAAATAAACCCTATTCGATGCTGATG
>NW_021480903.1:0-240 GCF_001605985.2 Dendrobium catenatum | reverse complement strand
CTTGAGAAGACTTTAATCTGAATCACTTGAGTTCATCAAATTGGGAGAGCTAGAATTTGATAGTTCTTTGTCATCTGGTTACTAGGATGGGGTTCCTCTACTACGGCCTTTCTTATGGCTTATTGAGTAGACAGAGCTGCCAGTGATCCGGCCATATTTGAGCTTATTGGATCCGACCTTTTTCACCTATTCAGGTTTCATACTTAAGCTATGAGAAATGCGCTTCCCAATGCTAACTTC
>NW_021480902.1:0-430 GCF_001605985.2 Dendrobium catenatum | reverse complement strand
ATAGAGGCGACTGACGTCATTAGCTCCTTGTCCTTTTTGTTCCCTCGACCAGTACCGTTCCTCACAGTTTATGCCAATACAGAAAAGAAATTAGGGATTAGAGCATGTTTAATAATAAATAATAAAATAATTAAAATTTTACTGAAAATAAAAGACGTACCTTTCTTCGGGCTTGATCATTGGTTTTGTTGCTTACTCTCTTGGAACCTTTACTTTTAGAAGCATACTTCATATCTTTCTAACATCTATTTCCACTTTTCCTAACTTACACAATTTTCACAAAAACAAACTCTTTACTTCTCACACTTGTACACTTCTCTCATCCCAAAATCATATTTTACACTTTTCTTTATCAAAATACTCTTAAACATTTCAATATTGAATGCACCTTTCAACACATTTTACTTCCCAACACATTCCACTTTTCAGA
>NW_021480901.1:0-278 GCF_001605985.2 Dendrobium catenatum | reverse complement strand
ATGCAGATGAGAAGAAAAAGGAGAAAATAATTGCACTTAAGGCGCACAAATAAGATTCTGAATCTTCCGGGTCTGAAAGCGATGAAGTTGCCTTCATCACAAGGCAATTCAAAAGCTTTCTAAGGACAAAACAAAAGCATCATCAAAGTTGGAGAAAAGGTAAGGATCATAAACATATTAAAGGATCTTCTGATGTTGTTTGTTTTGAATGCAAGAAGCCTGGACATGTGATAGCCGATTGTCCTACACTTCAAGATCACTCGAGCAAAGAAAAGGAA
>NW_021480900.1:0-281 GCF_001605985.2 Dendrobium catenatum | reverse complement strand
GTTAAATTAATGAACATACATCTAAAGTTATATATATTGTATTTTAAGCATGTAAATCATTTTAGCAGCTACCCACTGAGTTTATATTGTAAACTCATTTCACTAAATAAATGTTTCAGGTAAATTTTCAGAGTTAGAAATGGCAGAAAGGGAAAAATTCGTTTATAGAAGACGATGAAATATTGAAAACAGGTAATTTATCATTTTATCGAATGTTAAGTAATTAAAGAATTTTTGTTAGTGGCTCTTCAGATTAAGGAGAAAATTTGATGTTTTAAATG
>NW_021480899.1:0-1304 GCF_001605985.2 Dendrobium catenatum | reverse complement strand
CGTCACGAGTTTTAAAAGCTGTCTTCCACTCGTCTCCTGGCCGGATGCGGATTTGGTGGTATCCGCTTCTTAGATCAAGTTTAGAAAAAATGGTAGCACCGGCTAATTTGTCCAACATATCCTCTAGGCACGGCACCGGAAATCGATACTTCACCGTAATCTTATTGATGGCCCTGCTATCCAAGCACATTCGCCAACTCCCGTCCTTCTTCGGCACCAACAATGCAGGGACGGCGCAAGGACTCAAACTTGATTGTATCAAGTTTTTCTGTAGCAGTTCGTCCACTATGCCCTGTAATGCTTCATGTTCCTGTGGACTCAATCTATAGTGTGGTAAATTGGGGAGGGTGGCTCCCGGATGTAGTTCAATTTGGTGCTACAGATTGCGTAGAGGCGGCAAGGAGTTCGGCAGTTCATCTGGCCAGAGATCGGTATACCGCTGCATCAGTGCTTGCACCTCCACTGGAAGTTGTTGCATTTTATCTCTAGAGCAGGAGGCAGTCACTATCAAAGCAAGCATATCAGTTTCCTCTTTCCAGGAAGTAAGAAGACTTGGTCCAGACACCATAAGCATCGTAGCATTCTCAGGGGAGGATTTGGGGATGTCTTTGGGTGCCTGCGGAAGCAACCGAATGTTACGGTTCTTCCATTCAAATGAATAAGTATTCAAGCGTCCGTCATATACAGCCCCTGCGTCATACTGCCAAGGACGCCCCAAGATAATGTGGCACACGTCCATTTCTAGGACATCACACAGTACCTCGCACATGTAGTTCTTCCCAATGGTGAAAGTTACTCGGCACATTTCAGACACAAGAATTTCAACGCCCTTCTTCACCCAACTGATCTTGTACGGTTGGGGATTCTTGGTTGTTTTTAGTTGGAGCTTTTGCACGACTGACCGAGCAATTATGTTCTCGGTACACCCGCTGTCGATCAGCATATCGCATACTTTTCCATTAATAGTACAGCGGGTTCGGAAGATGGAATGGCGTTGTGTATTGTTGGCTTGCCGCGGAGCCAACAACAGTTTCTCTAATATGCAAATTAGTTGTTCCCCATCATCAGCTTCGAGCTCCTCAAAATCTTGCTCGTTCAGCGCCTCTCCAACGTGATGTTCACCTTCTTGCTCTACATCAACTAAGTGTAGTTGTTGACGATTCGGACAGTCATTTGACTTATGACCGGGCTGAAAACAGCGATAGCATTTGAAGGTTGTGGGCTTTGCATAGGGGTTATTGTCTCTGTTTGGCATAGGCACTCTCGGCCGAGGTGGGGTTATGGTTTTCGGTTCAGCACCAAGG
>NW_021480898.1:0-263 GCF_001605985.2 Dendrobium catenatum | reverse complement strand
GCTCTCAGCTGCTCCATAAATATTGTATTGTCAATTTAAAAAAATGGTTGATTTTGAATCATAATAAAACTATTTAAATGATCATGATTAGAATCTTGCAAACCACGTGGAAATGCTTCAGACTTTTTTAAAACGGTTTTATTATGCTTTTTCAAATAATTTTTTAATAGAAAATTTTTAATTTTATAATAAAAAAATCGTCCCAAATAAAATTACTCACTGAACAACAACAACAATGGTGCACCAAGCCGGCCCTTGAGTTT
>NW_021480897.1:0-209 GCF_001605985.2 Dendrobium catenatum | reverse complement strand
TAAGGTTGGGTGATGCCCTTCCTTAGACCCAAGGTTAAGTATTCCCTACCTTGGTTTCCCAGTTGATCTGTCTACTAGGAATAAGTCTTCTATCAGTATCCTATGGACCTAAGGTTGGGTGATGCCCTTCCTTAGACCCAAGGCTAGGTATTCCATATCTTAGTTTCATAGTTAATTTGCCTACTAGGAGTAAGTCTTCTATCAGCATC
>NW_021480896.1:0-256 GCF_001605985.2 Dendrobium catenatum | reverse complement strand
AGTTTCCTTGATTATTAAATTATGTTCAATTATGAATGTTGATTAGAGGGCTTTTCTTTTTCTTTTATTTGGCATTTAATTATGAGTTATTTGAGCCCTAAATTATAATTTTAGGATTTAATTTGAATTAATTATGAATTATGATCCTAGGTCATTTATGTGGACCAATTTTGAGATTCTTAAATGATGTACCAAATCATATCCAAATGTAGTGAGATTTAAACCATAAGTTTGGTAGAACCAATAGATCAAGTCC
>NW_021480895.1:0-551 GCF_001605985.2 Dendrobium catenatum | reverse complement strand
TATATTACTATTTGTTGTATGGTAATATATTGTTACGTATTAATTGTAAGGAGTGGAGATATAAAATAGTGATGAATCAACGCTATAATATTTATGCAATTTTGAGGCGAAAATTTCTTCACAAAATGTAAAAACAGGCACGAATTAAAACGTGTGAATAAAATTTCGCCGCTAATCAATTGCGATTGAAGCTCTCTTATCATATTATTTAATGGAGAAATTTACAAATATCACAAAATTTATAAGTTTTTATTGTTACAAAATAAACATATTACAAAAAATTTATAGTTATATTATAAAATTTTAAAGCTGATGTAGAAAGCATCATCCTAGTATAATTTTTTTATGAAAACAATGAAAAAATAATGATCAAATAAAAATTGTGATTGCAATTCGAAAAGAAAACCTATAATAAAATTGTCCCTAACAGAGAGACAGGCTTCATTATAAGAAGCAGTAGGAAAGCCGTAGGTTTCGTTTTGAATAATTTTCTCACTATTTTTTAAAGAAGTTTTTGGTGGTCCGTCAGTTGTGTGGTAAAACTACGGCAG
>NW_021480894.1:0-1513 GCF_001605985.2 Dendrobium catenatum | reverse complement strand
ATGTGTTATTGGTAGAAGGCTTAAAGTATAATTTGTTAAGTATAAGACAACTATGTGATAAGGGTTATTGTGTAAAATTTTTTCCTACTAGGTACATATTAAGCCAAAATGATAAAGATGTTTTGAATGGTAAAAGGGTAAACAATGTTTACATGTTAGATTTAAATTGCATTAATTCTCCTACTGCTTTTTGTTTGAAAATTGTATCTGATTAGTCATGGCTATGGCATAGGAGACTTTGTCATTCTAGCATGAAAAACCTTTGGAGGATTACCCAAAAAGAACTTAGTGAGAGGTATACCTAAACTAGACTGTACTAAGGACCACCTTTGTGATGCATGTCAACTAGGAAAGAAAGTGAAGTCCTCTTTTTAGTCTAATAAGGATCTTAGAACTAGTAAACCATTGGAGATTTTGCATATGGATCTTTTTGGACCAGTTGGAACTATGAGTCTAGGAGGGAAGGTATACAGATTTGTGATTGTGGATGATTACTCAAGATTCACATGGGTTAAATTTCTATTTCATAAGAGTGAATCATTTGAGAAATTTAGAAATTTTTTAACTTGGATTTAAAGAAAACTAGGGTGTGAAATTATTTCTATACAAAGTGATCATGGAGGAGAATTTGAGAATGAGAATTTTGATGAATTGTAAGGAAAAATGAATTGATCACAACTTTTCTGCACCTAGAACCCCTCAACAGAATGGGATAGTTGAAAGGAAAAATAGAACATTAATAGAAGCCGCCTGAGCAATGTTGGCAGAATACTAACTTCCAAAATATTTCTGGGCTGAGGTGGTTAGCACTGCATGTTATGTTCTAAACAGGGTGAATGTGAGATCAAAATTAAATGAAATATCCTATGAGTTGCTAAAAGGAAGAACACCAAATTTATCTCATTTGCATGTTTTTCGTTGTAAGGTGTTCATTCATAACAATGGAAAATCTGTCTTAGGAAAATTTAATCCAAAATTAGATGAAGGAATTTTTGTTGGATACTCAAGTGTTGGAAAATCTTATAGGTTGGAACTAAGTGGGTATTCAAAGGCCCTAATCAAAGTGTAGTTGGAACTAAGTGGGTATTCAAAAATAAAATGAATGAATTAGGAGTGGTCATTAGAAATAAGGTTAGATTAGTAGCTATGGGGTATAATAAGATTTAAGGGATTAGTTTTGAGGAGACTTTTGCCCTTGTAGCTAGACTTGAAGCAATTAGGGTTTAGCTAGCATTTGCCTATTTTAGAGGATTTAAATTGTATTAACTGGATGTCAAAAGTGCCTTTTTAAATGGGATAATTTAAGAGGATGTGTTTATAGAATAACCTCCAGGCTTTGAAAATTCTAAATATCTAAATCATGTTTTTAAGTTGAAAAAGGCATTGTATGGATTAAAACATGCACCTAGGGCTTGGTACGAGAGGTTGAGCACCTTACTACTTGAAAGATCTTTTGAAAAAGAAAGTGTGAATACCACTCTCTTTTTGAAGAGATGTGGAAAGGATATACTCA
>NW_021480893.1:0-245 GCF_001605985.2 Dendrobium catenatum | reverse complement strand
TCCACCTCCACCACCAACTGATCAGGATCCGTCTGACTAGATTGTCTGTGTTTGCTTTGTAGTTTTTTCTTTTTCTTTTGTGCTTTTAGTTGATCCTCCTTTTTGTGCTGTCAAAAGGGGGAGAAGTTTGTTGTAATGCTGTAATGCCTATTTATCTAAATGCAGTATCTTTTGTTTCGTACTTGCTTGTAGTACCTTTTTTTTCTTCTTGTGTTTAATTTAAAAAAAAAAAACAAAAAAAAAGA
>NW_021480892.1:0-241 GCF_001605985.2 Dendrobium catenatum | reverse complement strand
GTAAGGTTATCCTAAGCATTTAATAAATCAAATTACATCCTAAGGAGTTGTATATATATGCAAAAAAAAGGAAAACACACTTGGTCACGCTCCTTTTTTTATTTGGCGGCTATGCAACTGAAGCACCTATAACAAGCATATTATAATATATTTTTATTTAGCCCCCTTTTATTATCCTGCATGAGCATGGCCACATGCTAAAAGCTTAGTGAGCATCCATATCGTTCCTATCCTAAGAGTA
>NW_021480891.1:0-370 GCF_001605985.2 Dendrobium catenatum | reverse complement strand
CACCATTCAAGTTTAATCCAATTTTCTTTTCCTTTAGATTAGGATTTTTCATTTCCTTAGGATAAGCCACGCTAGTAGTTGGCAACACCCTTCGTGGCACCATCTTAGTAGTTGAACCTTCAAAGTTTTATCTTGTTTTCTTTTTCTTTTTGTTAGGATTCTTCCTTTCTGTTGGATTAGATGTGCTAGTGGTGGATAACACACTTTGTGACACCAGCCTAGTTTAATCCAATTTTCTATTCATATAGGTTAGGATTTTATCTTTCATTACGATTAAAAGAGCTTCTGGTGGATAATGTCCATCGTGGCATCATCCTTATTTTAATCCATCTTTTTTCCTTTAAGTTAGGATTCTTCATTTTCATAGGAT
>NW_021480890.1:0-233 GCF_001605985.2 Dendrobium catenatum | reverse complement strand
ACAAGAAAACACCAAAATTTATGGTTTATTATCTTATAATTTATACAAAATAACTTAGCATTTTGATAATAAGATGACCTACATCCCTAATACATTTCATGTGAGAAGTTTTTCATATATATATTTTTCATAATCTTATATGACCAAATTATAAGTAACATAAATATTTACATCATACTTAGTCATAGAGCCTAATTTAATGAATTTGCTCGATGAATTAAAAAATGAATCCT
>NW_021480889.1:0-248 GCF_001605985.2 Dendrobium catenatum | reverse complement strand
GTAAGGCGGGCACAGCGCAGGGACTAACACTATGCCTAATAAATCCTTTGTTCAGTAATTCTTCGACCTGTCGTTTGAGCTCAGCTTGCTCTTCGGGTCGTAATCGATAAGCAGGTCGATTGGGAATGACAGACCCAGGAACAAACTCCACAGCATGTTGAATTTGTCTTTCCGGAGGTAATCTGGATGGTAGAACGTTAGATAGAACATAAGGATATTCTTCCAGGATATCTCGAACTACTGTATCT
>NW_021480888.1:0-276 GCF_001605985.2 Dendrobium catenatum | reverse complement strand
AAATTATTTTAATATTATTTATTTTATTAAATAATGATATTTGTAGATCTTTAAATATTTTTCAATTAGTTGGTTTGTTATGGGGCTTAAAATTTTCATTGATTGAGCAGATAATGCTGAGAAATTTGAAATTTACTTTTACTTTTTGAATTTAATTTAGATTTATTATAATTTTTCAAAGTTTTTTAGTCAATTATGCACAATTATATTAGGTTGGTAAAATTGTGGTATATAATAATCATACCTAAGTTCACCCATCCAATTTTGAGCTCATTT
>NW_021480887.1:0-211 GCF_001605985.2 Dendrobium catenatum | reverse complement strand
AATTGGATCCTCTATCCTCTCTTATAGAAGTTTATTTGAACTACGAATCATACAGTTGCATCTTTAATGATTAAAGAGGCAAGAAAATTTAATAATACTAAGTTAAGTGTTGCAGAGATGAGGATGCTATGGTGGATGAGTGGCTTTACCCTTAGAGATAAGATACGAAATGAACATATACGTGAAAAGGTTGGAGTAGCTCCAGTGGAAG
>NW_021480886.1:0-608 GCF_001605985.2 Dendrobium catenatum | reverse complement strand
GAGGCATTTCTGTGAGGTTTCTTAGCCAACACCTTTTATCTTTTGCTTGAGAAGGCCATTATTGATTTGAAGTTAAAAGGGATTGAAATTGAAGTTTGGAGATGTGATTGTTGAGTTAGAAATTCTTCCTAATTAAAGAAAAATGATACGTTCGTCCTTGACAAAAACAGTTCGTCCTAGACGAAAATTATCGTTCGTCTGGACGAAAAAATTTTGTACAGACGATCTAATTCGTCCAAAATGTAACGGGTTTTTGTAATCAACACAATTTACGATACGTCCCTTCATACAGGCTTTTTGACTTGACCGATCGTACAGACGAAAAATTTTCGTACAGACGATCAAAAATTAATTCGTTTTAATGTCAGTTAAAAACCGTCTCCTACAATGAAACGACGTCTGTTCGTCTGGATGAACAAAAAGTTCGTACGGATGAACTTTACATTTAAAACTGGCTTATCCACTTAACCACTTTATTCAATCATCCCGACGTTTGAGAAAAAAAAAATATTTCGTCCTGGACGATCATCAGATCGTACAGACGAATTACATTAAAAATTGCTCTCAAAACGTTTCATATCACGCAAACTAAATTTTACACACATCGT
>NW_021480885.1:0-297 GCF_001605985.2 Dendrobium catenatum | reverse complement strand
GTCATCTAACTTCTTTTGAAGGCCTCTAAATGTAGCATAAATTTTCTATACAGCTAGCTAAAATAGTAATTAAAATTAATTATGCGATGGTATGCATGCAACAAGCTTCCGAAAAGTTAAATAAACTCCTAGGATGACTTCTAGCACATATAACTCATACTTTCCATGCTCTGATACCAAGTTGATGTGAAACAAACAACGGAATTCTAGGATTTTATTAAGAAATTTTTTTAGCAATGAATTTATAAGGTTAACGTTTTACTAAGTTAGGATTTTCAATTTTTGTAGTTATTGACT
>NW_021480884.1:0-250 GCF_001605985.2 Dendrobium catenatum | reverse complement strand
GTTGGAAAAGTTTTATGCAATTTTGTTCATGTTATCGGAATATTTTTTTGAAATGTGAAGAGTATAGATTGATATTAAAATCTCTCTTTTAAGGTGGTATTTTACTGTAAATGTTAAATTTCAACATCAAATAGGTTGTTTGTTTTGAAATGTAGTTTTCTTTCTTAAATGTGTGACTTTTAGAAAGTATAGAGAGCATGAATATTGAAAATAAAAAAGTGTTTGTTTTAAAGGTTGGTGTTTCTTAAAG
>NW_021480883.1:0-264 GCF_001605985.2 Dendrobium catenatum | reverse complement strand
CATAAGCCTTCGGGCAAGAGGAAACTCCGTCCATTGTGTTTTGGATCTTATAAGAAGAATCCATCTCAAATCACTCAAACTTCAAATTCTTTTCAAAACAAAAATAAAAAAAAAACCTTTTTATTCCAAAACCTCATATGCTACCTCATATGATCACTTTATGGGCTAACATATGTTGATCTCTTCTAAACATTTTTTTTTCTTTTTTTCTTCTTTCTTTTGGCATGTACTTAGTCTCTTTATCTCCCTAACATGTGTTGAAGG
>NW_021480882.1:0-257 GCF_001605985.2 Dendrobium catenatum | reverse complement strand
ATAAAAGTAAATTCTCCTAATCTCCCACTCACTAAAATAAATCCTTTTAAAAAAAATAGGGGAGATAAAAATATTTATGTTGTTTTTAATTTTAAAATACAAACACAAAACGGTACAAAAATTCAACAATACGTTCTCCCCCTTTGACATAATCAAAAAGAGAGGAGGCACAAACAAAAAACATAACAAACAAGAGATAAAAACGTTTCCTGATCTCGTGAAAAAATAAATATTCTTAAAATGAGAAAGTTACCTAT
>NW_021480881.1:0-262 GCF_001605985.2 Dendrobium catenatum | reverse complement strand
GACATAAAAAATCAAATTTGATATTATTTATTTTATGTAATAAAATCAGAAAATCTTAACAGAAATTATTTAGTATCCTTCTTAATCTGCAACTCAATTAATTTTATAATCTAAAAAATTGAATTAAAATTTGATTTGAATCAATTCAATTCAATTCAAGAATAAATTAATCAATTCAATTTTATTAATTTTATAATCTAAATCACGTACTTAATTTTATTAATCTGCAAATCAAATCGATCAAATCTGCACCCTTCATGAG
>NW_021480880.1:0-1071 GCF_001605985.2 Dendrobium catenatum | reverse complement strand
AACAATATGGCTCCTCCTATGGTTATTCCTTCTATTGATAGCTATTCCGATGTGGTGGATTGTGAGGGTAATAAAATGGTTACGTCTATTAACATTATTCCTTTGTTGGGGATTTGAGACTTCTTGATGCTTGATTATCTTGTGGTTTTCCTCTGTATGGCTCAGGGCTGCTGCCCCTCAATGGGTGGTCCTAGCATAACAATTGAGCTTTTATGTTGATTTTGCAGAAAGCCTTGTGCCATTTCCTTAGTCTGACAGGCTTCATATCCTTCTTGATTAGTTTTTTGGTTATTTTTATTGCCTACACAATCACTTAATTTTGAATTATTTTTCCTTCTGAGCTTGCTTTGCAATCTATAGTTTAATTTGGTGTTTAAAGATTTTTAATTTTGGTTTTGGCCTCTTTTGAGTTTTGTTTGCATTTCCCTTTTTTCATTTAATGTAATTTGGGCAAGTCCCTTCAAAAAAAAAAAATAAAAATAAAAATCCTCAACCCAATTGAGCTTACTCTTACTCTGCCCAAATTCAGATGATTTATTGTAGACCTCTTGATTTCATTCCTCCATGTACCTTAAAAAACTCATACACCATTACTTAACTTATTGGATCTCATTCTCCTAAGTACTGCAGATCATCTTAGCTCACTATAGCTAGTTGGAGCTAAGGCGAAGGCTTGTGATCAAAAGTTAGCTACCTTATTCATCGTGGTTTGGTAACAAACTTAAGCCTTATGCATATTCCTATGCTTGGTTGACTAATGCACACAACTCATAGTGCTACATTGTAATCACGCTATTTAATGATTTCTTGATGGATCTACATTTGTAGCCAATACTGTCGGACATCGCTCCCCCAACAGCGGTAACCCCTGCCAGCCACCGCCGTCGCCCCCGGCCGGTGGTCACCACCGCCGGTTGCCACCCTATCCACCAGCGCCGCCGCCGGCCGTCAATCACCATCAAAGAACATCCTTTTGGCAGTCACCACAGTCGGCCCCGCCGCCGACCACCAACCACCCTGGCCACAACTTTTTTGCGGCTTATATGTCATTTACTTTAATTCATACCAAAC
>NW_021480879.1:0-218 GCF_001605985.2 Dendrobium catenatum | reverse complement strand
CTATGATTTGACTGCTGACATGCATATTGCTCATTTTCTATGCTTTGAATTCAGTTATAGATTTTGGTGACCTGTTGTGCTTTTTAGCTAATTATATGTAGTTAAATGATTACAGGTTAGGGCAAGGAAGCAGGAGTGTGAGGCTGGTCAGGATTCTTCAGGTTCTATTTCTTTTTATTTTTATTATTTTTTTGTACTCAAGACGTAGTAGTTATATG
>NW_021480878.1:0-398 GCF_001605985.2 Dendrobium catenatum | reverse complement strand
CGGGTGGGTTGATGATTGTATTTATTTGTAGAGGACAGATCTTTGATTGCTGGTCTTCAGTATTGTCATCTCAATCAACAGGCATGATTGCTCGTGAGTGAACCAACATTTCACTTATATTTGGGATTTTAATGAATGACCTTTATTCATTCATTGACCTCTGCCTGTATATTCAAACTTAATGTTTGATATTCAGGTAATCACGCATTCATTAAATTTGATTATCTGATTATGGTTCAAATCCATATTCACATCCACTATGCTTGATCTAAATCAAGCCCCGATGTTCAAATCCTTCTGAAGTCCAACTCAAGTTTCTTGCTTGAGTCCAAATGTTGAATCATATTTGATGTGCGAACCAAAATTTGAGTTCAAAGTGCTATGTCCCATGCAGTCCT
>NW_021480877.1:0-296 GCF_001605985.2 Dendrobium catenatum | reverse complement strand
GTTTATTTTGATGTGACTATAACTTCCACTAATACCGGGTATGATATGCTAGTATCGAATAATACCTTGTTATTCTGACATCTTGATCACACTTATATAAAGGATGACTGACTTCCTGATTCTGCAGGTGTAAAATAAATTGTTGGATTAGGATTATGCACGGTTGGTTTCACTTTTTTGGCCTTCCTCTTCTCCCAATGATCCTTTAATCTAGCATTTGAAACTCCCTTAGGCTGACGCTTTGCAGGATCTTTAATTATTTTGTGGAGCCCTTCAGTGATACATTTATTTCTTTT
>NW_021480876.1:0-212 GCF_001605985.2 Dendrobium catenatum | reverse complement strand
TGGATTTACCTGATTCCAACCTAAAGATTTATAACTCTCAAAATTATTTTGACATATAAGACTTAGAGGGCGTCGGGACGTCAGCAACTCTCTTCAATAGATAGTAGCAACACTCTATGTTATGTTTATCTACTGTATTTTTCATATTTTTTTATGATGATAGTTTTATATAACTACAATTTCATGTAAACATACTAATAAATTATATATAT
>NW_021480875.1:0-951 GCF_001605985.2 Dendrobium catenatum | reverse complement strand
TGATATTTTTTGTTATATGTAAATAAATATTTGGATTCATGTAGCATTTATTTAAATTCATGTAGCAGACCCCACATAATGGAATATAATCTTCATATTGTTGTTATTGCAATAAATTTAATAATTTTAGAGCAAGATAGAAAGATACCGTAATGAGATTCGATGAACAATTAATTTCTGCTTCCGGAGCTAGGGTTCCCTTGCCAATCAAACTGTTTTTTCTTTTCAAAGCAGCCTTCTTCTGAGAGATAGAATCATAACCTGCTGTGGCTCTTCTGAGGGGAAGAAGGGGTGGAGAAAGGTAAAAATGGAGTAAATTCCATCAACCCAAACAAATCCTTTTGAGAATTATGGGGTAAGAGAGTGTACTCTTAGAAGACGGATAAGGATTCCCTTCACTTACCATGTTAATTGAACTTGCTAAGCCTAACCCGCAAAAATCAACATAGGAGGAAAATCAATAGAGATTCAAAGACAATAATTCACCCTTTACTGAATAATAAAGCAGATCCATCAACGAGTTAGCTACACACGGACACAGCCATTGCCAGGTTATCAACAGATACACAGGAGCAAGCGATTATACTTAACGGAGAGTGAAGCATTGCAGTTTGGGGCTGTGGTACCGGCATAAAGGCCACTTGACGGCTGGCAAAATAAAACTCTAATTTGGTGTTAAATATATAAATATATATGAATTCAGTGGTATATATGAAAATCCAATAAAAACTGGATAGACTTCAGCTTCAGTTAAATTGTAAGAAAATGCCCTTTATGGGATCCTTTCTTTGCTTTAGAACATGCTCAACAGAAAACTACGGCAAGGAAGTGGGCTCAGATTCGCCTTCGATCATTAACAAGCAGATAAATCCACCAGTTATCAACCGTGGATGTACGGGACATCCAAGCAACTCCATCGACAATGGATAATAAGAATAAAAGATATCACCA
>NW_021480874.1:0-227 GCF_001605985.2 Dendrobium catenatum | reverse complement strand
TTAACGAGTCGAGCTCGAGCCAGCTCGCGAGCCGGCTCGGCTCACTTACACCCCTAATATAACGTGTGTATGTGTTATGAATATGGAGCTATAAGGGGCCAGAATCCGTTGAGATTATGTAAGTGTCAGGAAATAGAGCTATAAGGGGCCAGAATCCGTCGAGATTCTGTAAGTGTCAGGAAATGGAGACGTAAGGGGCCAGAATCCGTCGAGATTCTGTAAGGGTC
>NW_021480873.1:0-494 GCF_001605985.2 Dendrobium catenatum | reverse complement strand
CCACTCCATCTCTTACATTGTTGATCGACCATTTGGTTGGCAGCTAGTGGTCAACAAGTGGCAGGTGGTGTATGATGGTAATGGTGGTTGGTGGTCAATAATGATGCTCATGTATGGTTGTTGGTGACAACAGTGGTGACTGGTGGTCGATGGAAACGGTGGTCGATGACAACTGTGGTGGCAGATGATGATGGTCATGGTCAGGGGTCAGCTGGTGGCAGTTGTTGGTGATCACCTTAGATTATGGGTGGAGATAAGATGATGAATTTTTGGTGTATTTGAAACTAGCCCAAATCCGAGTAGTTCTAAATACACAATTATGAACTAGAGAGTGAATACCAAATCTATCAAAATTTTAAACTTCAAACCAAAAAATAATATTCTTTAAACCTCTGCATTTGGAATACATTACACCTCTTTAACTTTAAACCAAATGGTCCCAACTGGGCATGTAAGTGAACCTAGCATTTGAACTTGTGTCAAATACTATTTGT
>NW_021480872.1:0-200 GCF_001605985.2 Dendrobium catenatum | reverse complement strand
GATTCATTTCTACCTTGGATAGAGTCCTTCATTATTTCAATTTAATAAAAGGAAGAGAGACATGAATGCAATAACTATAAAACTTAGAACTTCCAGATAGTTTGAAACAGCATAGATGTCAGGTACTTGAAGACTGTAAAAATATTACAGTTGATATTCAAAGCTACAATAATATGAATATTACTTCTATAACGTCAGTC
>NW_021480871.1:0-208 GCF_001605985.2 Dendrobium catenatum | reverse complement strand
CTTCAGTTTTGTGTCCACGACTACGGTGGAAGTGACAATATTGCTCCTGATTTCCCGAGTTTGGCTTTAAGGGATTTGGCCACTTAACTTTCTCTTCATCTCGGATGGCCATTAAGACGTTTGATTGAGATGTGCTAAGGGGAGTATACTCCTTTTTTTGTTGAGGCTCCTGCCGAGATTGTGAAGGTCGAGGTGGCAAGTTATTACT
>NW_021480870.1:0-286 GCF_001605985.2 Dendrobium catenatum | reverse complement strand
ACTATAAATCTGGTGTCATTTACTTTACTGTTTTTATGTTTCCTCACTTTAAATTTCAGTTTTAAAAACTCTGTGGTTGAAAAATATTTTTCTACAAAATTTAAAAGAAATTTTTATTTCCGTTCAATAATTTTCAAAAGGGGACTTAAATTTTTAAACTATCAATTCACCCCCCTTCTTGGTAGCCTTGGGACTTTCACTTAGGATTAACAACCTAATTACTAGACTCAACAAGTAGTATCAGAGCTTTGTTTCAAAATCATAAGTTTGAACTACTTTTTGATTA
>NW_021480869.1:0-222 GCF_001605985.2 Dendrobium catenatum | reverse complement strand
CTTCCAGACAACCACCAAACTTGGAGTGGCTATGTTTCTAACCACTCCAAACTTTAGCGAAGCTACCAAACAAAGCCATTAAACATAGGGCCAAATTGGTATACCTTCAAAAGAAAAAAAGTCATGCAAGTCTCTAATGACTCAACAAACCCTCTAGAAAAGTATAAGAAATGACTATTGTGTGAATAATAATAATGATGATGGAGATTACTGTTGATGCAT
>NW_021480868.1:0-273 GCF_001605985.2 Dendrobium catenatum | reverse complement strand
GTCATTAGTTATTGTTTGATATTATTATTTGATGTCTATGATTGTTTGATATTTTTGTGCATATGTATATGTTTTTTTTGTGAGTGTGTTGGTTGTATTACTGTGTATATGTTTTTGTTTGTGTTGTTTTCTGTTATTTTGTTTTAGTAGTTTTTATTTGGTTTATGTTTTTTATTTTTAATGGAACCCCTTTTTTTAAATTTGTCATTCATTCAGGGGGAGCTAAGAAGAAAAATATGTTAAGATAGTTGCTATTTAAATGCTTTACATTTT
>NW_021480867.1:0-395 GCF_001605985.2 Dendrobium catenatum | reverse complement strand
TAACTAGCATGCATTACATTAGAAACAAACTAAAAGAGTAAAAAATTTTAATTGCATAAGTTTAGCATTTTAGCACACAACATAAGTTAAAAGGGGCCAACTAGGATTTTTTTTAGATATCTGCCCCAACTCTCCAAAACCTTAATTACAACGTCCCTATCACTCTTTCATAAAAGACCGGATTCATAAATTTTAAATCGATTAGGTGGTTAGCTGGCTCCCCAATCCAGGCCGGGGTAAGCCCAGGTTTTACACTGCATTAGTTAGGATCGGACGACTGTGGTCCAACGTCCAAATTAGATTTAGGATCCGGTGCAGATCTTTGATTATAAGACCCCAAATTTTGGGAATATAGTCTCAAATTTCTAATAAAATGTTTAACTCAAATTAAATTT
>NW_021480866.1:0-234 GCF_001605985.2 Dendrobium catenatum | reverse complement strand
ACTAAGTAGACCAGGGACCACGATGGCCCGGGACGACTGAACCATGCGATCTTGATCGGGTCTATCATCCATTCCCCCACCATCCGCTTTAAGTGCAAGATGGTGCAGTTTCTATTTTTAAATATAAAATTCTCCCAAATATCTCAATCCAAATCTTCCAAACTCAACTCTTTAATTTTCAACCATATTCCAAATCTCAAATCCATTGCTGCTACTATATGCCAGATAACACGT
>NW_021480865.1:0-384 GCF_001605985.2 Dendrobium catenatum | reverse complement strand
TTCTTATATAGTACTTGCATATGCAGATGACGAGAATATATATATACTATACATGATATGAATTACATAAGATACAGACTATGACTAATACAAGTATCTGATAAGACTCATGAAACTGATACAAAGGTATTGATATCCATGAATCACATGATTTACATGATATACATGTATAACATAAATACTATATGATAGACATATAAAAATGTTAGGTAGACTGATATAATAAGACGTTATATAAATTATTTTGTAACTATTGGGTATAGGATTGACAATACTTATCGATCACTGTTCACTTGGTTACTAATCATTGCTCTTAAGATATATAATTGTACTGATATTTATTTATTATATTATATGTTACTATTTCATTTATTAGTACATATT
>NW_021480864.1:0-273 GCF_001605985.2 Dendrobium catenatum | reverse complement strand
GCGGCGAATACAGTGACTTCATAAAAAATTGTAGATGCGACAATAAAGTCGGTGGTTTATAAGGAGTGCATCTCCGCAGAAGGAGGGACGATTGATTTCCATTGCTGTGTGTATGATGAGATCATAATGGGATTCCGTATCAAAGCAGGGCCAATCCAACGACCATCGAAGTAGCATTGTATAAGACCTTGGGTTTAGACTAGATCCTCATTGGATTTAACTTCTATTTGTAAAATTTTTAATTTACTATGTAGCTATATATATATATATATA
>NW_021480863.1:0-204 GCF_001605985.2 Dendrobium catenatum | reverse complement strand
CAATCAGATATAAATCTACACAGTACGAGTAACAAAGAAATTAAAATATTTAGTTTTCACTCCCTTCATGTGTGTGCACGATTGCTAAGCTAACATATATCTTTTTACATACATTGACTCAAGAAAAAATAAAATTACAGACTCTTTTAAATAAGTCTAACATAAACAACCCTTTCTTGAGCTCTAATTATCTTATGATACTTT
>NW_021480862.1:0-279 GCF_001605985.2 Dendrobium catenatum | reverse complement strand
CATAATCCAACCACAAATCAATCAGAACCATACCAAATACCAAGGCCAAGAAAAAACTAAACTAAAAAAAAAAACAAATAAAATCCAAATATTACCAACTGTTCGTAACTTGTGATCCGCGATCCACTTCCTGATCGACGCCATCTTGCTCGATTCCTGCGCCATTTCAGAAATTTCTCTACACGACTGCTTGCAGAGACCAAAAAATGTAGAGATTTAGGACGACGAAAGCAGGAGACGGCCAGGTTCTCATAACTCTCCATTTATAGACACGGCGAG
>NW_021480861.1:0-259 GCF_001605985.2 Dendrobium catenatum | reverse complement strand
AAATACCTAATGTGTTTATATGCACTAGTAGAAAAAAAGATAAGAGATAAAACACATATCACATATGAAGGCACTATTAAGTTAAAAAATCATATTTAAATTTGTAATTACATGAGTACGAACAAGTTCACATGAAACCTAGTTAGATAATATTTGACAAAATTTGCGAATTGGTGTAAGCATTACTTAATCTACTATAGGAGGTTTTTTGCGCATAAGATGTTTTTGGGTGATATCATTTCTGTGTACTCTGATTTTA
>NW_021480860.1:0-2898 GCF_001605985.2 Dendrobium catenatum | reverse complement strand
GAGGAAGGTACATTTCTTAGTCAAACAAAATATGTTATGGATATCCTTAAAAATATGAAATGGATAATGCTAAACCTGTTAGTACACCAATGAGTTCCTCAGTTCAGTTGGATAAGGACCTTAAGGGAAAATATGTCGATGAAAAGAAATTTAGAGGGATTATTGGATCTTTACATTACTTGACTGCTAGCAGACTAGATATCATGTTTAGTGTTTGCTTGTGTGCTAGATTTTAATGCGATCCAAAAGAATCACATTTGACAGCAGTGAAAAAGATTTTAAGATACTTACTAGGAACTCAGAACTTAGGAATTTGGTATCCAAAGTTTAGCTCTTCAATTAAATTTATTGGTTATTAAGACTCTGATTTTTTAGGCTGTAGGGTGGATAGGAAAAACACTTCTAGAAAATGTCAATTCATTAGTTTCATGGTCTAGTAGAAAACAAAATTCAGTGGCCCTATCTATTGCAGAAGCAGAATACATTGCACTAGGAAGTTGTGTGGCATAAGTACTTTGGTTAAAACAACACTTGATTGATTTAGGATTAACTATAGGCACTATACAAATTTATTGCGATAATACTAGTGCTATTTGCATTTCAAAAAATCCTATTCAACATTCAAGAACTAAACACATTGACATTAGGCATCATTTCATAAGGGATCATGTATCCAAGGGAGAAATTGAACTTAACCATGTTTCAACAGAAAATCAACTTGCAGATATTTTTACAAAACCTTTAGCCTTTGATACTTTCAGTACATTAAGAACTTGGCTAGGAGTGATTGATTTAAATTCTTAGATAAAAATGTTTTTCTACAAAATTGATATTTTGTTTTTGTTTTTGTGTTCATTGTATTTTTGTTTTGTTTATTTTTGGTGTGTATTTAAGTTTGTCTTGTTTATTTTTATTCATTTTTGTTTTGAGTGTGAAAATGAAAATTTTTAGTCATCATTGTATGGGATGAAAATTTTTTGTACGGGACGATGTGTGTAAAATGACAAACTGCATGATTTTGAACCGTCTTAAGAGCAGTTTTTAATGTAGTTCGTCTGTACGATAGTCACGATTATCCGGGATGAAATATTTTTCAAACGATGAGATGATTGAATGTAGTAGTTGAATGGATAAGATAGTTTTTATTATGAACTTCGTCCATACGAATCTTTGGTTCGTCCAGACGAACACATGTCGGTTCGTGGCGGGGGACAATTTTCAACTGCCATTAAAATGAGTTAAATTTCTGATCAATCGTACGAACACGTGTTCGTCTGTACGATCGTCTTGGGCAAAATCCTGTACGAAAGGATGCTTCGAAAATTGTGTGTTTATAAAAAGTTATTATTTTTTAAACTCATTCGTTCATCCATACAAAATATTTTTGTACGGGACGAACAAAAATTTTGTCTGGTACGAACAGTCGTTCTTCTTTAAATTAACGGCAATTTTTACCGAACAGTCACTTTCACACATCTCATTCAAACCTTTTCACTCTTCAAATCTCTCAATGGCAAGTTCTAGCAAGCCCCCAAAGACCTTGGCTAAGGGTCCTCCAAGAAATACATCTGAAAACTTCCTTTCTAGAGCCAATGAAGAATCATTTGCTAGGTTTGTCTCTGCTAAAATCACCCTATCTAGAGTTCTCCTACATGATCAATTAACCTTTAAGGTAATGCACTTGTTTGCCTTTACCCAATTTGGTTTAATCCTCACTTTAGTACACTTCTACAATAGAGAAACCTTCAACTATTTCTTGGAAAACATGTCATTCAACTCCGACCATTCTGTCATCAGTTCTTTTCTTTTCAAAAAGAAAGTTGAAATCACCAAGGATGACTTTGGTATCTTCCTAAACTTAAGTACTGAAGGCTTAAGAGCACATACCTTAACCACCACAAATTTTGATTGGACTGAAGTTAATCGTGTGATTAGAGGAATAAGAGTTAAGGATCATCTGCCTAAAGTATCAACTTTATCGCGTGAAGCCCATATCATCCAGCACGTACTAAGAACTTCCATTATACCTAAAGCTGGTGATAGAGTCAACATCACCCCTCTTCTTTCTACTGTTACCTACATGATTATGACAAGACAACCTATAGATGAGGCCCAACTCCTAATATACTACATTTATGGTCTCTCTAAAATTGGTCATGTTGATCATAAAAGAAAGAAGAACATAGCCTTAGGACATCGGATTGCTTATATTTTGGAAAAGAAGTATGATTTAATTCATTCAGAACAAGACTTTGAAGAACCTCTCTACTACAACGACACTTCCTTCAGGGCAATATTCAATAAGGACGAGCTCAGCAAAACTCATGTAGTTCTGATTGAAACAGAAGAAGAAGCTGGACCTTCACATGCTGCTGGACCAAATTATCAAGATTTGGTTCAAAGATTTGAAAATTTAGAAACTCATTTTGATCAAAGGTTTGATCAAATTGAAACTCACTTGCAGCAGCAAGACATTCAGCACAATCAGGATATGGGATTTATGCGTGATCAGATAAATACTGTTAATTCCAACATGTTTATGATGAGTAGTTACTTCAACTTCTTTCATGCAGTACCACCACCTCCTCCTCCAGATCAGGGTCCATCTAAATGATTTGTTTAGTGTTTGTTAGTGTTTGTTCTGTGTTTCGTTATAGTTCATGTGTTAGTGATTTCCTTTAGTTTGTAATTTTTTTTTGTTTTAGTATTGTTACTATTGATATCTTGAACTTCAAGTTGTAATTGCTTCATCCGATATCAATATATGTTTCAATATTTTGTTGTTTAATGTTTTAAAAATGTATGTTAGACTTTATGACATTCATTTTTTTAATCTTAATAGTGCTTTATTTAATTTGTATATTAAAATTAATTTTATTAGAAAATATAATTTTTCTA
>NW_021480859.1:0-267 GCF_001605985.2 Dendrobium catenatum | reverse complement strand
CCCCAACCTCACACCCTTGCGTCTTCCCCGGCTACGCTAAAGATCAAAAAGGATATCGTTGTCTCGACCCAAGCACAAACCGAATTTACACCTCTAATCACGTTGTCTTCAACGAATCCATATTTTCCTACGCTGGACACTTAAACCATACCACTACCACTCAAGCTGTCCCAGCACATACACCACCTCTTCTTCTCATTCCTACATCCTGCATCTCCACCAACACATCAACTGGCCTGCCTCTCAATTCTCACTCCCATATCACAC
>NW_021480858.1:0-495 GCF_001605985.2 Dendrobium catenatum | reverse complement strand
TTTATTATTAGTTTTAATTTTTAATTATGAAAATTTAAAATTAATTACATACATATATAACACAAATATTTAATTAATATTTAATAGATCATAAACATAAAACTATTATATATTTAGTAAGCTTATAGTAAAGATATCGAATTTAATTATATAGTTAATATTAATTTAATGTTATTATATATAATTACTAAATATAATAATTAACAAATATAATTAATAGTAATTAAAATAGAAATAGAAATAAAAAATGAAAATAAAATTAAACCCTCCCATTCTCTGGTTCGGCCAGACCTACGGGATTCGGCCGCGAGTCGTGTGAGAGCGAGATAATCACCTTCACAGCAAGCTAGTTTCCCTTGTGGCTTCCGATCAAAATGTTGAAACTTCTGATCCGTCCAGGAAGGGTGCGTCGCAGAGAGGTTCGGCCGGCTTTGGCCTTGGCTTCGTCGACTAGAGGTGTCGAATGAAGTGGCCGACGAGATTCGGCTATGGCTT
>NW_021480857.1:0-267 GCF_001605985.2 Dendrobium catenatum | reverse complement strand
CAATGGTAGGGTGAATCACTGCTTTCCTTGTGCGCTGGAGCTTTGCTTGCATGACTTCGCTCGTGCTTTATTGGAATCGACAATAGAAGCCTCTATTGTTCTTTTGACCTTGTCAGCCTAGCTGTTCGCGTGCTTTGCTTGGTTTGCGCAGCTAACGCTACTATAGAAAATAGAAAGGCCTGCCCGCTTTAATAGCTTGTGCCGCTTGGCCCGTCATTCCCGGGTGGCCACCTATTCTTAGGTTCAAGACTTGAATGGGAGTCAAAG
>NW_021480856.1:0-303 GCF_001605985.2 Dendrobium catenatum | reverse complement strand
TTGCTAGTTTCTACACATTGCTGACTTGAACATCCTTCTTCAATTGAGTTTGATTGTTTCCCAACTTTACTGATCGAATCAGGATCTTCATAGCACTTTACATCCTTCTTCTTAGAGCCCTTAAATTCTGATACAATATGACCAATTATGCCACAATCATAACATAATTTTGAGATGCCCTCATATTCAATTTTCTGGAAATATTTTCCAGACAAACCTTCCACCCATACCCGAAAGGGTAATTTCTCATTCAGGAAACTCGGACACAAACTCTAGCGTATTCTCTTCTACCCCATTCAAACA
>NW_021480855.1:0-1503 GCF_001605985.2 Dendrobium catenatum | reverse complement strand
GCTGAGCAAGTTGTGCTTCAATCCATCTACAAGCAAACATTTTCAATCATAAGGTTCTTGGAATTACCCATTATACATGCGCCTACCACCTTTTTGGTGGTGTTGTCTCCAAGAGTAACCTTGCCTCCAGTCCTGAAATCTAGTACAATAAACTGGTTGGTATCACCAGTCATATATCGAGAGCATCCACTGTCCAAGTACCACATACTCTCATGAGGCCTTTTGTGAGAGCTATCCTACAAAATTATTAAATGTTAGATTTAGGAACCCAAGCAGGTTTGGGTTCCTTCTTATGAAGAGTAGAATGCAATGCATGTGTGGTATATTGTGGATCATGCATCTTAGATCTCCACACCCAATGTGTACTATGGTGAACTGTGTAAGTGTGTGAGATGTGTCCTAGCATGCCACATAAAAAATATCTAACTCCAAAAAAAGGATTTCTTAAGTGGTTTGAGTTATAATGCCTCTTCTTAGGTTTTGGCAATTGATCAAAAGTATGTGTCATCCTAGTTTTCTTACATGTTTCTAATTCATTTTGAATCTTCAAATTTGTGCTTTTTAAGACCTCATTTTCAATCCTCAAATTTTTTCCATCTCTTTAGACTTCTTAAAATTAGATTCAAGTGATGTACATGAAACTTTTAATGCATCATGCTTTTCAACTAATTCACAATAATTTTTATTTAACTCATCAAATTCATCAAGTAAAGTCATGTGATTTGAATCAATCATTTGATGGTCTTTAGTCAAAATTTCATGCTCTTTTTGTAGGTTCAAGAATTCTAATTTCAAGCTAGCATGTATTTTCTTTAATTTTCTATATGATGCATGAATTTTTTCTGAAACTTCAAAAAGTTGATCGTAAGAAAGTTCACATACCTCTTCTTGATCAGGATTATCGTCTGCCATCAAGCACAATTTTGATGTCTCATCTTCTGGTTCCGTCTCCGATGAGTCCGATGCCGAATCCGCCCAAAATACTTTTTGTACTCTCATCTTGTCCTTCCTTAGCTTAGGTTTATCCTCACCCTTTCCTTTGCTTGAGTGATCTTTAAGTGTCGGGCAATCAGTTCTCACATGTCCTGGTTTCCTGCATTCACAACAAACAATATCAGAAGATTCTTTAACATGTTTATGATCCTTACCTTTTCTCCAATTTTGATGATACTTTTGTTTATTCCTTAGAAAGCTTTTGAATTGCCTTGTGATGAAGGCAACTTCATCTCTTTCAGACCCGGAAGATTCAAAATCTGATTTGTGCACCTTCAATGCAATTGTTTTCTCCTTCTTCTTCTCACCTGCATCTAGATTTTTTTTATTCACCCCTTGCTCGTAAGCAATGAGTGAGCCAAGTAGATTTTTTTTATTCACCCCTTGCTCGTAAGCAATGAGTGAGCCAAGTAAGTTATCAATAGAATAAGTATTCAAATTCTTAGATTCAATGATTGCAGTGATTTTAGTTTCATATGACGAAGGCAAGCATCTCAAAATTTTGTTTAC
>NW_021480854.1:0-223 GCF_001605985.2 Dendrobium catenatum | reverse complement strand
TTTTTTGGTATACCATAACCTTTTGTTGTGCTTTTTCATCCTCTCATATTTCATCCAGTTTGTCACATGGTTGCAGCTCATCAGTTTTTTTATTTCTTTTATTTTATTATAACAAATTAACTCTATTAATTTCTTCAAATGAATGAGATAATTAAAATTAGCAATCCAGAAATCAGCTCATGTAGTAACATAGATAATATATATGCCAATAATTATACAAATA
>NW_021480853.1:0-226 GCF_001605985.2 Dendrobium catenatum | reverse complement strand
CGCATACAACGAAACGACAATCTGAGTTTAGAGGATTTCGTACCTTCGTAGGGTTGGCGATGTCGGTACGAAGATCGGGGTGGCAGGAAGATATCCATTTAATATATGTAATTTATTATAAATTAATCATAATTAGTTATATATAATAGATATAACTAGTTACATTTAATTTAAAATTAATTACAAATAAATGGGATCTAATTTATAATTAATCATAAATTAGATA
>NW_021480852.1:0-327 GCF_001605985.2 Dendrobium catenatum | reverse complement strand
TTCATCCAGAATAAGATTTTGAAGAACCACTCTACTACAATGATGCATCATTTAGTGCAATCTTCAATAAGGAAGAGCCTAGCAAAACTCATGTTGTTATGAGTGAAACAGAAGAAGAAGCTAAACCTACATCTGCTACTGAACCAAATTCTTGGTTCAAAGATTTGATAATTTAGAGGCTCATTTTGATCAAATTGAAACTCATTTCCAGCAGCAGGATATTCAGTACAATCAAGATATAGGATTTATGCGTGATCATATAAATAACATAAATACCAACATGCTTATGCTGAGTAGTTACTTCAACTTCTTTGGTGCAACACCACC
>NW_021480851.1:0-296 GCF_001605985.2 Dendrobium catenatum | reverse complement strand
TTGCAAAGAAGAACAAGGGGGCTATAAATAGCCTCTTGCAATGACTCAAACATAAAGGACGACAATGCCCCTAGGGCTTACATACGACATCCCTTAATAAAAGAGTACAACGGGAAACTAAATAAA
Source organism: Dendrobium catenatum (assembly GCF_001605985.2). NCBI lineage: Eukaryota > Viridiplantae > Streptophyta > Magnoliopsida > Asparagales > Orchidaceae > Dendrobium > Dendrobium catenatum. The sequence goes on along the minus strand of NW_021480851.1, from coordinate 170 downwards.
CCAAAATACAATACGACATCATAAATAAGAAAATACATAAAACAAATCAAAAATACAATGACTCAATCGTGGCCGTAGATCGACGGCCACGTCTCTGATAAACCTTCCATGATCTGATGCCTCCATCAGTATCCTTAAACACATTAATGATAATGAATTGCAAATAGAGT
>NW_021480850.1:0-281 GCF_001605985.2 Dendrobium catenatum | reverse complement strand
ATTATTATTTTTCTTTAAAAAAAAAAAAAAAATTAAATACCCTATTATTATTTGACAATACAATAACAATAACAACAACATCAATTATTTATTTCACTACATGGGGTTGGAAATATCAACCTTTATTCTCCATTGTGTCCTATTATGAGTCAAATTCTCATTTAAGGCTTTATTTGGAAATGCTTTATTACTGCTTCTCAAAGCAGCTTAATTTTTATACTAAAAAGTTGCTTTAAGAAACAATAAGAAAGCTATCCCAAACGAAGCTAAGGCTTTATTTG
>NW_021480849.1:0-2897 GCF_001605985.2 Dendrobium catenatum | reverse complement strand
TTAACGTCTTAGCATTGGTACGAAGATCCAGCACACAAGCAGATAAGTGAGAGGGTGTAAGCATTCCATAAAGAGACACACAGAGTTTTTACGTGGAAAACCTCTTAAAGGGGGAATAAACACGGGAGCCTGGCCCAGTTATGAATGAATCCACTTAGATTTGCAGTCGATTACAAATGAGGCCCCTTCTTGGGAGAAGGCCATTAGGATTATGTAGGCAAAGATCTACATCATATGAAGATGTGCATTACATGGTAGGAGTTACATATAACATGTTTGTTTGGCCTTGAAGGACCGTAGTCGGGCAGGAGACCGTAGTCGGCAGGAAACCGGGTCAAAAAAAGATGTTGTTTGTTGATGGAGGTCAGAGGAACCATATTAGGCGACGAAGGCCTGAAGGACCGTAGTCGATAGAAAATACCGGGGTCTGAAAGACCGTTGTCTACTGATGTTGGTCGGACGGACGCGTAGTAGGCGACAGAAATCAGAAGGACCGTAGGCGTAGGAGACAAAGGAGTTAATGTGTTAGACTCATAGTGGTCACTTGGAAGAATCGGGTGTTGATGGTTCTGGCGCTATGGGTAAGGACGTCGGTCTGAACGTCGGGCAGCTTAAGCGGACGTCGGATTGAATATCGGGACCTTAAGGCGGGACGTCGAGTCTTCAGGCAGGAACGTAAGGGACTGAAACTGTCGGCCCTTAAGCGGGAGCGTCGAGTCTTCAAGTAAGGACGTAGGGACTGAAACGTGGCCTTAGCAGGACGTCGGGTCTTCAATAGGAACAGTAGGGATTGGAAACGTTGGTGTCTTTAAGCAGGGACGTAAGGGGGAATTGAACGTCGGTAGGTCACGCGTACTATGGTGTCTGGACGTCGGTTCTATCAAACAGGCAAACGTAGGGATTGAAACGTCGGGCCTTTAAGCAAGGACAAGTCGGGTCTTCAACAGGGACGTAGGGACTGACGTCGGACCTTTAAGGCAGTGGTGGCAATGAACTCCGACGAGACTTATTGGTGGTTGGTTCCGGTCAAGCTTCCTGCGGTGGTCCGGCGAGGTCCTGCGGGTGGTCCGGCGAGGTTCCTGCGTAGTCCGGCGGGACTTCTGCGGTGGTCCGACAGCCGTCGAGAGGAAGCTTCTTCTTCTCTTTCTCATCCTTCTCTCTCTGGCTTAGGTCCTCTCTAGAAATGAGGGCTCTATTTTATGAGTTTTCCTGGAATGGCAATGAGCCCGTAAATAGGCGTAGAGATCAGGGGCGAATAGGGAGTGGTTGAATGGACGGCGATATTTGATACCATACGATCATTACACCGTTCGTTGGTAATCTTGGAGGGCCTTAAGTGATGTCGGAATTCAGGCGATCTTAGGCCTCGTTGGATTCAATCTCGTCGGTCGTTCGAATTCGAGTTATTAAGCTCGTTAAAAATCAGAGATCGTTTGGTAAACTCAAATTGCAGGTTTGAACCTATTCAAACAGCGCTTCGAGGGTCTCATGAATTCGGAACCCATTTGGGCTCGGATAAGGGTCGAACTTGGTGTCTGTTGGTGTTCCGTATTTCCGAGACGCTCAGTTTTACTAATAAGCTCGCATGAATATCGGAGTTCAACGTGCTCCCAGAAATTTTTTTTGAAGTTTCCCATTTTGTTTTGCCTCGAGAATGCGTGTCCGATCAAGAATAATTTCATGATGACATATCAGGTTGCCACCTATTTTCGGACGTCGTAGCTCCAGGAGTCCGAAAATTATTTGTTCCGAAATTTTACAAACTGCTGAAATTGCTAAAAAAATTAAGTTCCAAAATATTGGCTTGCCTCGAACTTGATCATTAGAGGCCCCATTGAAGCTGTCGAAAGTATCGAAATTGAGTCGGCGAAAACGGTGGAAAACGTGTCCGGGGACCCAAAAATGTCGAATTGGACTTCTTCCGGACGAAAAAATCGGGCCCCCCAGCTCGGATTTGGACTGGGCAGCCGAACCGCGGCCGGCCCACGCCTCTGCCTGGCCGGCAGCGCGAAAACCGGCCCACAGCGCTGCTCCACGCGTACGCCTAGGGGCTAGGACCCCGCGCCCGAGCCTGGGTGCGCCGCCGCGCTTAGGGCTGGCGCCCGCGGTTGGGCTGGCTGCACCCGCGTGCTGCGCGGCTGTTGCGTTGGGCGACCGCTCCGCTGCTGCGTCGCCGGCAGCTGCTTATGCGACTGACTGGCATCGGATCCGCGTTTAAAAGTACGCGGATCGGGTGATTTGTGAGTCGGTTGGCTGCCCACGACTTAGGTGGGGCCCCTCGTGTAAAGAGGCCGTTTTTTTTTAGCTATTTGGGTTCAAAATTCGAAAATATAATTCGAAAAAAATTTAGAAAAAATAGAAAATTCCAAATAATGGCAATAACTCGCCGTTATCTTCCAAAACCTATAAATAGGCCCTAGGTCCTTAGAAAAACTTGCACCTTCCTTCTTTTCTTCTTTCTCTTATCCTCTTCTCCTACTATTGAGGGGCCTTCCCTTGTTTTCTTGAGGCCCTCTCTTGGCAAGGAAGTCCGGAGATATCCCCCCCTTCTTACTCTTCTCCCTCTGTCCTTACTATTGAGGCCTCCTCAATTTTTTGAACTAAATATTTCTCTACAGCCGCGAATATTCCAGGATGCAACAAGTATAAATAGAATTTGTTGGACTAGTTGGTATGATCAAGGAAATTGAATAAATATTTTATTTCTCCTTTTCGCTCCAATTGATGTGCATTCCCCCTCTCCATCTTTCCCTCTCATCCAAGAAGATCAAGCTCCGTAACAAATTATTTACTACACATGTCATCGACTATAAAGTTGATTCAAATTATTTTCTTTAACAATCTTGCTTGCAATATGTTATGTGTATTAGATTTTCTTATAAAATCAAGAGATTAAA
>NW_021480848.1:0-293 GCF_001605985.2 Dendrobium catenatum | reverse complement strand
GTATTAAATGAATTATTTCAAGATAAAATTGAGTTAGCAGGTCAACTTGAATCTAACCTGTTTAATAAACAAATCGAAATGTACAATTGAACACACCCTATTTGTTAATGGGTCAATTTAAATTTGAAAATTTTAGGATTATTTTTTGACACCCTTGATATAAAATCGCATGAGGCGATGGATACCGATATTATGGGAAATCACATAAAATATTATATGCCGGCAAAATCAACAACATCGATAAGTTTAGAATATCAAAATTATCAAAGATGTGTGAATAACTAGGACAAATA
>NW_021480847.1:0-222 GCF_001605985.2 Dendrobium catenatum | reverse complement strand
GAATAGTCGAAGGGTTCGCTGCCTACACTTGGAGAGTATGAATAGCCGAAGGGTTTGCTACCTACACCAGGAGAGTGTGAATAGCTGAAGGGTTCTCTGCCCACACTTGGAAAGTGTGAACAGCCGAAGGGTTCTCTGCCTACACTAAGAGGGTGTGAAAGGATGACGGTTCTCTGCCAATATTGTGGATTGTGTAAAAGGACGACGGTTCTCTGCCGCACC
>NW_021480846.1:0-253 GCF_001605985.2 Dendrobium catenatum | reverse complement strand
GTTTTACCGGATTACTCGGTACTCGGTACTCTTTACTCGGTACTCGGTACTCGGTTCTCGGTACTCGGTACATGATACTCGGTACTCGATATTTCTTGAAAAAAATTGGTATTTTCTTAGTATTTGTTACACTTATTTACTTCACGTAGTTTTACACAGAATATCTCTGTAAAACTGTTATTTTCTTAGTGTTTGTTACACTTTATTATGCAGGGGTATACCCCCAAGATTCATTTCAGATGTCGGACATCAG
>NW_021480845.1:0-292 GCF_001605985.2 Dendrobium catenatum | reverse complement strand
AAGGATGATTGATACGATCATATCATCCTGGACGATCACAGGATCAGCCAGGACGATATATTCAAAAACCTTAGTTACTTCTGGATGATAAATATCGGCCAACACAAATTAAGGGCGATGCTCTAGATGATATTCCTCAGATCTGAATTGATCGGCCTGGACGGTCATGAGATCATCCTGGATGATCATGAGATCGTCCTGGATGATCAAGCCAATTTTAAATCATCCAGTTTGCATTCAGGGTGATGCTCTGGTCGATCTTCTGAGATTTGTACTGATCGGCCAGGACGAT
>NW_021480844.1:0-354 GCF_001605985.2 Dendrobium catenatum | reverse complement strand
GGGCATCCCCCGCCACTTGTAAATATTCCTCTGTATAAATACGACTCTAAAGGATTTCTCGCACTTTTCGACAGTCCGTGGCCACGACGATTTGTCCTCTACCACGTGATGTTCGTCATGCGAAGTATGAAATTCTCCTTAAGGGTTGTGTGTAAATACACCGTAGGGATGTTTGTGCTTACTTCCACATTCACTGATCACATTGATATTGTTGCACAAAACCTTCTTTCTAGTCCCCTTTTAAGGGTTGACGTTCCCCAGTTTCACTTGTCCCCTTCAAGTGTGGTCTGGGATACCAAAACTACTAGCTCGAATTCCTGTGGAATGTGATACCGGGTCCATCCTTGGTCTATA
>NW_021480843.1:0-7258 GCF_001605985.2 Dendrobium catenatum | reverse complement strand
GAATCTCTTACGTGGATCACATCCACCTTTATGCCTCCCTTTTTGCTCACAGGGCCATCCAGAACAGATGTGCTTTTAGCACCAGGAAACAATGTATCTTATCGTTACCAACAGTACATATTATATGCGGTATTGACACCACCTTAAATAGATTTCCTCGGGATGTCTGTCGAATCAGAATCAGGTTTCAGATTTCAGATTGAGCGTCATATCAGATTTCCCAGACATCTAACTGAATCTCACTAGATCCAGGCCCCGATAATCTCCTTGGCTGGCATAGCATAACAAAGCATATCAATTCAGAGGAAATCCAGACAAAATTAGAAAATTACCTCCAAAAAAAGTCGGGGACGCGGGGGGGCAGCGCATAACGGGCAGTCATACGGTAGATGGTGGTACAAATTTTTCTTTGAAGAAATCACAAATTCACCAATTTGCACAGAATTATAGATGAATAACAGTTCAGAATCATTTATTCGTTAAATGGATTTTAATTTCACACAGATAAAAATACAGACGGAATATAGAACGTACGTCAGATCAAAACGATCGGACATAAAATCCCAAGGAATATAGTCAATATTGCACCACCCGCACGTCGAGAACATACAGAAGTTACGCTTTGGTTAAAAACTAAACCAGTCGGAGATAATGACGGACGAAAATCCTAACAAAATTCGAAATGGGCCGAACAAGCGAAAATAATGCGCCGTTCTGAATAATGGAGAATAGGCGGATTATTTACCATGACCGGTGCGTACAACAAGTAATTTCCTGGACAGTCTCTTCGGACAAACTCACTCGGCGTCGGACCCAAAAATCCCACTTTTCCAAACTTTTTCCTTCCATTTTCTGTTCTCCTTATGCTTATTCCTCTCTCTCAAAATAATATCCTCATTTTCGTATCATTATCAGACTGATCGTCTGGACGATCGAGCTTCGCTCCTGTGAGTGACGATATCTCAGCTCTGGAAACTTTCGTCCAGACGAGATTTAAATTATCGTCCCCCGGCGACGGTTCTCTAGAAAATTTTCGTCCATGACAGTGTCTGTTTTCTGTGTGTGTGTTGTTCTCAACATTCGTCCAGACAAAACCATACGACAGAACAGTTTTCCTTTGATCAACCTGTGAGTTACGAATTCGTCCCGGGAGAGTCCAACTTCTCCTGACGACCTGGAGCAAAATCTATGATTAAGAATCTCCCCAACTTTAAAAAAAATTGTCGGTTCTCTCGACATTGTCCAATCCAACTCCAGTCAGAACATACAGGGTACGACTGTCTCATATGTCGACTCTTTCTCGCCAAGTCGCTTCCCGCAGTACCGGTGCTCCACTAGACTTTATGACCTCGGAATCTGTTTACTTCGTAGCTTAGTCGGGACTCGTACGCCAAATCAACTCTGGCTCTTCCTGGACCCAGATGTCTCCTAATCTCAAAACCTTCATTCAGCTGATACCTTCTTGTCATGTAGTCAGGATAACCCACTTCCCAAAGTGTGGATACGGTGAATATCACATTATACACGTTCGAGCACGAATCAGAAAGCAACAGTCGTATAAACAGAGTCGCCAATCCTTTCGTAGAATATCATAAATGGTCCATCCAACATTACCTTGGGCTAAGCTGCTTCACCTGACCAAATATCTGGCTCACACCCCGTCCTTCGTGACTTGACATACAACAAAGTCACCAACTTATGAAATTCAACAAAAACCTGTTGACTTTGATTAAATACTTTTGCTGTCAATCTGAAGCGGCTTTTCAATCTTTCTTAAATCAAGCTGATCTTCTGTAGCAGTGTTCATATCAGCAAAAGTGACACCCAAAGCTCACTTCTATCACGACCTCAGTCAGATTCAAAGAGTCCCGGACTTTCCGGCCATACAGCTAGCCTCAATTATCGGTCCCATACCGATACTGGACTGGAAGCATATTGTTGTAAGATAAAACTCCAGACAAAGATAGATCTTCCCAGCTTCCCTCAAAGTCCAATAACACAAAGTTTACAGATCCTTACGAGTACTGAATAGTCCTCTCATACTGGTCCCTCAGCTCTGAGGATGGAAAAGACATGTACTAAAATGCAGTTAGTACCCAACCTTGCTGAAACCCTTTCCAGAGTTCTGATAGTTAAAAATCGTCCGTTCTCGATCAGAAACAAATCACCGAGGATACACCGTGTTAATCTGATAATCTCCTTAACAATAAACCTTGTTGCCAATCCGATCTTACTGAATCAGTCTGGTCTGATCGGAAGAAAATGGCGGACTTCGTCAATTCGATCTATCAATTCACCCATGATGATCATTCCTGCCTTAGTGATCGAGTTGAAAACCCATCGGCAAAGTCCATCAGTCACCCTCCTCCACTCACTTCAGGGATTAAAGCAGACGACGTCAGAACAGATCCAAACATGGTCGCTGATGCTCTTTGCCTCACCAACTGACCAGTGCCTACGCCTCTCGACACAAACTCCACCATCATGTGTGTGTGTGGTGTCCGTCTTCTATACCCGAGGCCACCAACAAAAGCTCATATCCATCAACATCTTACCACTTCACTGGTATGAATAGTGTAGCCAGAATGATGAGATGTTCATCAGAAAACTCCGTGTCTCAAAATCCCCAACACATGTACCCACAAACCTGTTCTTGCAAAGAAATAAGCACCAGAATAGAAATTCCGACAGTTCAGGAGTCTTACCAGATCCAATCGAGCGCAATCAACTTTGAGTATAGTCAGAATCTGACTATCTGGTGCTTCTTGATCCTGTCTCCAATAGTAAGCGAAACTGGCAGATGAGCCGAAATCCAAACCATTGGAAGAATTGCACCATCCAACCAAGCGCTCCGATGTCTCGAATCAAGAGAATTTCATCAGGAAGTAAGCTGATATAACCTGATAAATCAGAAGACTTGCCTGCTCAGTAGGCCCGCTACCACATTAGCCTTCTCTGAGCTATAACTGAATAGTCAGATCATAACCTTTGATCATACTCGAGCACCTTCTCTGTCTTAGATTCAGATCCTTCTGAATAAAAATGTACTTCAGCTCTTCTATGATCCAGTAATAGATCTTCACATCTGACGCACGATCACAGTTAATGACGTCCAAATCTTCTAAAAGCCAGAATATCCACTGCAGGCAAGATTTCTCAGATCATGTGTCGGTAATTCTTCTCATGTGGTTTTAACTTCTAAGAAGCATAAGCAATTACGCACCATGCGTGCATCAGGACATCCCATCCTTTCGTGATTAGCATCACTGGAACACCTGAAGAAACCTTCCTATCCTGACGGAAGGCTATACACTGGAGCTGAAGTTCAAACAGTCCTTCTCTGCTGAATGAAACTATCTTCACACTCCAGTTGTCCAAATATGTTTAAGCTACTGATCTTTGCAGTCGCAGTCCTCGTCGATGGCGTCGAAATCTGTGAAAATCTCTTCACAAATTTCCTATATATATCCGCCATGCCCAAAGATAAACTGCTTACCTCAAATAACCGTAGTCGCCTCGGCCATATCAGCAAACTGCCTGAATCTTCTGGGGATCAACACGAAAGTCCTTCTCCGCCTAATTCACATGCCCCAGAAAAGAAATGCTCCTCAGCCAGAACTCACCACTTGGAACTGGCATACAACTGATGCGCCTCAAATCTCCAACACAATGTCAGTGTTTCTGCATGCTCATCTCAGACAGCAAAGTAGACCAAATATGTCGTGATGAATGACGATCACAAACTGATCCAAGATTACTCCCTGAATACTCGTTCATCAGATCATGAAAATAGCGAGGCGCGTTGGTACCCCAAAAGGCGGATAACCAAGAACTCATGTAGGCCACGTTACGCGAGTACGAAAGCAGTGTCTTCACCACGCATCAATTCCTTCACCTTCACTGATAATATTCGGATCTCTAAACAATCTTCGGAAACACAGTAAGATCCAGGAAGATCTGATTGACAATGTCATGGATTCGAGCAAAGGATACTTTATTCTTGGATCTGACCTTTATTCATTCTCTGTGAATGCAAGTACGACGAGACGGAGTTGTCCCATCCGTCTTCTTCACAACAAGAACAGTTGCTCCCCAGGGATGAAACACTTAGGTACGACAAAACCTCTTGTCCAACAACTCGCTGGAAGCTGAACTTAACTCAGAAATTGTTCTTTCGTTTCCATCCTTGACGGAGCTTTGATATAGATGCTTGGTTGAACCTAGAAATGAATTTATCGATAGGAGAACTCTCGCACATCTCACAGCAGAGGTAAACCAACCAAATCTTCCTTCAGGAAAAACATCAGCCAACTCCCGTACTACTGGGATCTCATGAAACATAACCCAACCTCCAGGTTCAAATCCCGCCACCGAAGCCGAAAATACGTGGACATGCTTTCTTCCACTATCCTGCTTACTCCAACCAGAAAGCAGACTGGAGAGACACCTCTTTAAGCTCTCAAAACAACACAATCGCTCTCCAGCCATATAGCCAACTTCACTTGCTTCTTTCAGACAATACGAATCTAGTTCATACTTGACTCAGCCAATCCATACCAAGAATCACATCATTAAAGACGAATAATTCGGTTTTCCAAATTTTCTCTCTTAATATATATATATTCTATATATATATATATGTTCCGAGCAATTATATTTATCTCTATGAGTATAAATTCACTAAACAAGATTAACTGGTTTATATAACTTATATTATCTAAAAACACCGCGTCGGACATAAAGCAGGACTGGCGCCAGAATCAAACAAAAATGACTAGGGAGACTGATCAGAAATGGATAAATCGTACCGTCACAACATCGGGGCATTCTCGGCCTCCTGCTGACTTAAAAGCTGTAAACTCGGGGCTGCACTCGCAGCTTAGAGCTAAATGCGAACAGAACTAGCTGTGTTCCCTGCTGACTAACAGTTCAGTCCTTCCGGAATACAGAAACTCAGAACCGCCCACCTGGCTACCTAGCTAAAAACCCCTCGAGACGCGTAGGAACCAATCCGTCGTCTGCCTGCCCGAACCAGCAGTTCTAACAGAGCCCTCAATATCGAAACTCCATTCGACGGCCGATCAAAATCTCGTCTAATGACATCTCATGCAATCCGATTGTCCTGGCTGACCACATCGAAGCACAGCACCAGTTCATCCTGAGCACGTGGCCAAAGTGTTCTCGTCCACAGCCTCCGGCACACAGGTGGCCGTGACTACAGAACCAGAACTCGTCTTACTCTAGTAGCAGTACCAGACGACCCTCCACTTTCCTCCTGTAGTTCGATCTTTGACTCCAGATCCAGACCAGCACAAATTCTTCCTCGTTCCAGAGATATCCACTTGTCCAAGATTGCTCGCCTCCACCTCTTCCTACTCGCAGTCCACCACTGCTGAGTAGCTGAGGTCGGTTCTGTATCAGACGAGCCGCATCCACAAGCTCTATGAAAGTCAGTGGATTCCGAACAATTATCAGGGGCTGCCTCAAAGTATCGCAGTAATCCCCTCAGAATCATCTTGCAAGCACCTCTTAGCTGTAGTGCTTAACGCGCTGCGGAGCATTACCTGGCCTAAGCAGTAAACTCTAGCCTCTACTGCATCACCGTCTATACTCCCCTGAACAAAGCTCAGAGAAACTCTCCGCATCTGCTTGCCGTGCAGAGAGTGGAACAACTACCAGTCTCGAAACACCTCGGTAACTCTTCCCAAGTATCAAAAGAGTTCAATCTTTCCTAAAATCTGGCTGCTATGCTGGCCTCCCACCAGTATTCAGCACTCTCCATCAACAGAAACACGATAACAGGGACCTTCCTATCCGCAGGACACTGCATTCGGTCGTAGGTCTTCTGCCAATCATTCTCAAAACACACATCCTCGTGGTCTCTGGAATCAACAGCGCATTCCTCAATGAATCTCGAGTTTCAACCTCAAAAACAACTGCATATGTTATCAATCCTCAGATCGGACTTGGTTAAGAAGCTCTGCTCTGGAGATCTGCGTTCTCATCATCTGTACAAACAAGCGTACAAACTGAGACAATGTATCAGCACCGGCCACTAGGGCTGTATCCCACTGGTGCGTTGCCTGGACTGGTCGAACTCTGCCCGTTCTCAGTCTTGTGCTGGCTTGTAGTTCCATACAGAAATCCAGAAAACTCGAAACTATCACAATGATACACAACAATTAAAAATAAGCCGGAACAAACCAAAATACCCCAATAATACGTCATACAAGATTCACTTTCCTTATAGCTTCTGTTTCTACAATCGCAACCAAATTTTCCAAAAGCCAATGGCTCTGATACCACCAAAGCGTTCACGACCCGACCCGAGACGGAGCCCGCCCCGGCACCGAGCCGTCGACCAGGCTCTTAACCGAACTTAACCAGGGATCTGGCGGTTTGGAATGGCTTACTGAACTGAACTCAAATATTATTACAAAACAGACCAGAAGCACTAAAAGAGGCAAATGCAGGCGGAAAATCATTCATATTGTCTGTCCTCAACAACATCTACAAAAGAGTACATGGCTGACAAAAAGAATAAAGCAGAAGAGCCATGACTGTAAATCAAAAGTACAAAAGTGATCCTATCACAGAGCAGACTCGGGGGAGACCGTCGGGCCCTTACGTGTCCGCGCGGATGGTGAGTCCTCTCGAGAACTCGGTCCAGGACAATGAGCCTTCAGACGAGGAAATCGGTCCAGGCCGAGCTGGGCACGTGGAGAAGATATCGGCCTGCAGAAATAGGTCGTGGAACCGATCCTAGGACGATGCGTGGGGTGACTGGAGACATCCCGGGACGACGAGGGGGCGACGGCTCGGGTCCACAGACAAATAGTGAGATTGAGATGGAGATCGGTGATGGAGAAGAGAAAATTAGTGAAAACAAATATACGCGAGTGGAGGAGAGAGAAAGAGAAAGGGAAAAAGAAGAAAGTCGGGGGAGGGCCGCGGGGAGCCGCTGTGGGTCAGTGTCAGGGAATTTAGCTATTAATTACATATCTAATATCTGAGAAATGATTTCTGATTTTTCGTATCTGTTCTGTAAGCAAATCTGATTCTGATCTGATATGATTCTGATACGATTCTGTTCTGTTCTGATATGATCTGAATTTCTAATTTCGGTACGATTTTGATTATGTTGATCTGATATGTCTGATCTGTTCTGTTTCTGATTTGATATGACTCTTGTTTTCGTACAGTTTCCGTTCTGATCTGTCTGATTTGATATCTGTCCGATTCTGTTCTGATTTCTGTA
>NW_021480842.1:0-267 GCF_001605985.2 Dendrobium catenatum | reverse complement strand
AGAAGAAGCAGGAAGAATCGTCCCTCGTGACTACAATTAAGCACAAGATAAAGTTAGACTTTAGGAAATATGTGAAATGGGGAAAGGAGAACCTTTATCAAGGGTCGGTGGCGATCCTCCACTCAACGCCTTTAAACTGCTCTTCAATGGCCTCCACCAAAGTGTTCAGAATACGCTCGATGTAATCCTCGACGGTGTGGTCGACCCTTGTATTAACGTCAAAGAAAGTAGACTAAAGAATGTATATGAAGCCGTCCTCGTCGTAGG
>NW_021480841.1:0-309 GCF_001605985.2 Dendrobium catenatum | reverse complement strand
GGATACAAAATAGGATTTGTGAAATCTTCAAGTTTTGAAAGTATCCTATTATCCTCGAGAGCATTTATCTTCAAAATATAAAAGAATTCATATCATTCAACATCCGATTTGAATAATTTGATCTATAAAATTCACTCTCCAATTCATCCTTAAAATTCTTAAAATCTTTTTTAAGTTTTGCAAAGGATGATTTATAACATTTAAGGTTCTTATTCAAGTCATCAAACTCATCAAGTAATTTCTTGTGGTTGTTATCTATCAAAGCATGATCATTCCTAAGGATTTCATGTTCCTTTTTAAGTTCTTCCA
>NW_021480840.1:0-418 GCF_001605985.2 Dendrobium catenatum | reverse complement strand
TAACTCTGGTAAATTGTTTGAGAAATAGATTGACATTCTTTCCAAGTTAGATCTTGGGGCATCACAGTTGGTATCAGAGCAGTGTTATTGGAAGAATGGATTGTTACCAGAGTTGTAGGATTGAATTGAGCATTGGGTAGATTGGGTAGCTTTAAGAGCTTCATTGGCATACATCATTGCATGTGTGTATTATCTGTTCTGAATTGTGCAGGTGAAAAGCTGTGAAAAGATATGGATCATCCAGCAGAATCCAGTGTACCAAATGAGCAACACAGCGCAGCCCCAGTACCTTCAGAGAGTATGATGCAGTTGGCTACTGCGATAGCACATGTTATGGGGGATGCTCAGAGCAAAATGAGTGGTAGCAAAGAGGAAGAAGTGAATAGACATATGCAGATGTTTCATAAGCTGAGGCCTC
>NW_021480839.1:0-426 GCF_001605985.2 Dendrobium catenatum | reverse complement strand
AAAAAAAGAGAAATAACGTGGAAACAAACGAGCCCGTTGTAAAGAGTTCATATCTCCTAAAAATGTACTCATTCAAAAGCTTATAGCAAGCTAAACATTTACGTTTGGATTAAAGAATTTGTCATGTACAAATAGGTTCAAATAGATTGTCATATCTTAACTTTTTCATGATTAATAACATTAGTCCCCATAAATCTTTGCTCTGCACTTATTAATTAAGCCAATTTGTCTGTCCTTCAGTGGACAAAACAAAGACAAATTCTGTGAGGATCTTAGATGAGAGGGAGAGCACTTCCTCTGCTCTTCCTCTTCTTGATCTTGGGAGAGGAGGACGGAGAGAGGGAGAGCTGAATCTTAAATTTTATTTCTTAACCATACAACCTATTACAACATATAGCCTCAATATATAGACTCAAAATAGCAACA
>NW_021480838.1:0-377 GCF_001605985.2 Dendrobium catenatum | reverse complement strand
ATCTCTGATGAAATGACAGTCAATTTCGATATGTTTGTTACGAGCATGATAGACCGGATTGTTGGCCAAGGCAATCGCCGAAGTGTTATCACAATATAGCTTGGTTGGTTCGGTTTGAGGACATTTTAGCTCATTTAGTAGTTGTCGTAGCCAGATAATTTCAGTTGTGACTGAAGCTATAGCTCGATACTCTGCTTCAGTGGATGAACGAGCTATAGTTGTTTGCTTTTTAACACTCCATGAGACAAGTGAAGTGCCTAGGAAATTACAATATCATGTAGTGGATTTGTGGTCTTTGTGGTCACCGGCCCAATCCGAGTCAACATAAGAACTAAGCAGTAGAGATTTTCCATTAATAGGTAACCCGAACTGTGTAG
>NW_021480837.1:0-329 GCF_001605985.2 Dendrobium catenatum | reverse complement strand
TTTCATTGCACCACTGCCTTAAGGTCCGATGTTCAGTTCCTACATCCTGCTGAAGACCCGACGTCCTGCTTAAGGCCCGACGTTCAGTCCCTACGTCCAGCTGAAAACAGTAGGGAAAAAAAATGTCTACAATATTTTAGATCAAATCGAATCATATCAGAATAAGCAAGGGATTTAGGACAGCCTATTCGAGATAAAACAATAGTATCCATCCACAGCCCCTTAAGAAAGCTCCTCAAGTTTGGGATGGCTTTCTAACTGCTTCTTAAAGCGGCTTATTAGTACAAAAAATAAATTTTTTGTGCTAAAAAATTGCTTTAAAAATCATT
>NW_021480836.1:0-232 GCF_001605985.2 Dendrobium catenatum | reverse complement strand
ACGTGTTATTTTTCTTTCTTTTTGATTTTATCATTGCTCATCTAAGAAAGAAATGGGTAGAGGGACCAACAGAAGGAAGGTAATCTTAACTTGTGGAACTAAAATGTTAGTAGGCAAGGCAGTCGTAGAAAAATAAAAATGTTTTCTATCATCAAAATTATATTCTTTGAAATCAGAATCACAACAAAAAAAGTTTACTTCCATAAACTAGAATTATTTATAATGGGAAGCA
>NW_021480835.1:0-343 GCF_001605985.2 Dendrobium catenatum | reverse complement strand
TACCTATGTGTATACAATTTATAGTGCACGTGCAAGGGTACTTTGAAATAGTTGTGGACGCCTTCTGTCTGCTTGCACGAATGTTGCAGATCCGGTGGCGTGGCGTAGCAGTATCTGAAAAGAATTATTCGCTGCTTCGTACAGGTAGACTGTCGTGCACTACTTGTTGATTTTTGTAGGCGGGTCATAGTGCACTAACGAGTCTCCTGCCTTGGTTATTTGTTCACTCTACATTGGTTTGTTATTCATAATCAATGTGCTCTGCATCATTACTTACAATGATATTTATTGAAGAGAACTTTGGACCAACATTAGCAATCAAAGTGTATTCTTCCGTCATTTC
>NW_021480834.1:0-1217 GCF_001605985.2 Dendrobium catenatum | reverse complement strand
AAGAATTCGCAGAAGGATTCAGAATGCAAATGGTTTGGAAATTAAAGGCAGGAGATTAGTTAGTGCACTACAATCCACCTGCAGAAAGCAACGAGTAGTGCGCGACAGTCTACCTGTACCAAGCAGCGAACACTCAATCCTCAAGCTGCTACGCCACGCCACTGGATCCGCAACTTCTATGCAAGTGGATAGAAGACGTCTACAAATACTTTCAAAGTACCCATACATGTGCACCGTAGTTTGTATACACATAGGTACACTAAAAGGGGTAAAAGCAATCATAAAGCCTGCATGGGCCCCGGCGAGCGTGTTATTGGTACACACGTGGCGTCTACGAATGCTGCGTGGGTCAGTAAATTTGAACCCTATCCTCCTAAGCAAGCAAAAAGGACTCGACGGAGTATAATTATAAAATGTTCACAAACACCCGCATGGGCCCCGGCGAGCGTGTTATTAATACACACATGACGTCTAGGGATGCTGCGCAGGTCGATAAGTGAATTCAAGTTCGAACCCAATCCTTTTATACGGATCAATAGGAGTCGACAGGGTTCGAACCTTCAAACAAATACACGGTTGTGGCGACCAATGTATTTGTTTTAATACATTCATATTAGGCCTTCAAAACCTAAAACCAATAGAATTCACTAACAAAGGCATAAAGCCTATAAAACCCAATCCTCTGTCGACAGTCAGACAGAGTCGACAAAGTTCAAGCTACAAATGAAAATGCCCCCAAACACACCGATGATGACCGTGTTGAACAATAAATCTCAACCGGAGGGGTGTATTCCAAGTACTCAAAATTCCATCCAAATACCCATGAAAATCCAAAACACTAGAAATTCCTAAAATACAAAATATTTAAAGTCGAAACAACACTATCAATCACTCAAAGCAAAATTCATCCACCCTCCGCAACAGTTTGACGGGGTAGACAAATTAATATGTATTTCAGCTCACAAGGAGCCAAATGCCTAGTCGAAAATATCACTAGTATCAATTCTCAAACAATCTCCTGCCAATAAAGACGTGGTACGTGTCATCTAACCGGAGGTTTTGCCGCCAAATGGTACCGCAGGATAAATGGTTATGACCCGGAGCCTTCTGAATCGAGTGATTTTGCCGCCAAATGGCACCACGAAATACCAGTTATGGCCTGAGCCAATACGCTCCTTAATGGCATCAAATCCTTGAGATATGAATCAATAGGGCAC
>NW_021480833.1:0-652 GCF_001605985.2 Dendrobium catenatum | reverse complement strand
TATCAAATTGGTATCAGAGCATAGATCTGACTACCTATGGTAGGAAAAAAGGCAGTAGTGCTAATAGGGGAGATAGGACAAATAAAATCTGATTTTGAAGAAAAAATTTCAGATTTCGAAATTCAAATTTTAACTATCCGTGAGAAGATCGATGGGAAGTTTGCCACCATGGATGAGATGATGAGGAAGATGCTCGAGGTTCAAACCAAAATGACGTCGTTGGAGGCTAGGGGAGCCACCGCAGGCCAAGGGAGTCAGGGAAACCTTAATCCGATAAGGAGGGGGAAGATCATAAGGTGGAGATTTTAGAATTTAAAGATAGAATGCCTCCCCTAAAGCCTATTCCTTGGGAGGAGATGGAATAATATGGGAAGGGCTGTTTGGAGATTTACTATGTGATACTATGCTTTAAGTAGGTTGTTCAACATAGGGTTGAATTTATAGTTTGTTTGCCTGATTTTAGAATTGCTTAGGTTGAGAGGGCTCTAACCAGCAGCTAGAGATTTGGGAGAGCAGGATATTCCTCTCCAATTGAAGATCCAAGCAAGGTTTTAAAAGGCGAAATCGGGAATCGAGGCGTTTTTTCTAAGTGAGGCGAGGCGTAAGCCTCGAGGTGGATCGAGGCGTAAGCCTCAAAATGAATAAAATAAAT
>NW_021480832.1:0-526 GCF_001605985.2 Dendrobium catenatum | reverse complement strand
ATGGGGTAACATGAAGGAGAAATGTAGTAAATATAAACACACCAAGTTCTGTTGCGGATAAATGGTTTATGATTTTGATGATAGCAAACATTCTAATTTCTCTACGACTGCCCTATGTACTGACATTTCAGATTCACATGATCGGACTGCAATTTGGAATCAGCTCAAGATTAGGTAGATTAGGTCTGAGTCAGTTTGTACATTTTTTCCTTTTTTGAGTCTATTGTATTTGGTGTGGCTCATGATGTTTTGTAACTTGGAAGATTTTCTGTTGCTCCTTAAAGATTTCTATTTTTGGTAATATCGTCCAAGATGATATTTATATTGTCCTGACCGATCTGTCCAAAAGCAGAAACCCTAATTAGGGTATCCTCATTAAAGAAGTCGTCATTATGCAAAACACATTATCCTGGACGATTTTGTATCGGCCAGGATGAGAATCTCAATTCAGAAAGAATCTACCGCCAGATCTATTTAGAAATAACCTAATTTTGGACATCGTCCAGGTGGATCGTCCAGGACTATA
>NW_021480831.1:0-230 GCF_001605985.2 Dendrobium catenatum | reverse complement strand
ACTATAACAAAAAAAACTCCATCAACAAATATAACTTACCTAAAATAGGAAATTTTGAGTTTTCAATTTCATGCTATTCATAATGTAAGAATCCATTCATGTTGTATGATCTTTTAAATTATTTCCTAATTAGGTTAGTTGATTAAGCAATCAAATTAGATATGAATTGATTATATATTGTACTATATGAGTAACATAAAGAGTCTCTAGATAAAGTTTGGTTAGTCTAG
>NW_021480830.1:0-227 GCF_001605985.2 Dendrobium catenatum | reverse complement strand
ACATCGGCCTGGCCGATCAGTACAAAACTCAGAAGATTTGCCAGAGTATCGCCGTGGATGCAAAAACTGGACGATTGAAAATTGGCTTGATCGTCTAGGCCGATATCACGATCGTCCTGGCCGATCAGTTCAAATCATGAGAAAATTGTTCTGAGAATAGCCCTGGATACGAGCTAGCCAATATTTATCTTCCTGAAGTAACTTAAGGTTTTTGACTGGATCGTCTT
>NW_021480829.1:0-267 GCF_001605985.2 Dendrobium catenatum | reverse complement strand
CCGTGTGCTCCACCAAAACATCACATGAGGCCCAGACATCCGTCGGACCACTACTTGAGACTTTGAGCTCCACCAGGGCACCACCTGATGCCCACAGTTCTCCCAGAATACTGCCGACGACGGTCCTTTCGACCTCCGTCGCCTACTGCAGTCCGTCAGACTTCTATCACCAGACAACGGTCTTTCTGACCCCGGTCTCCTGCCGACTTTGGTCCTTCCGACCTCCGTCTCCTACTGCGGTCCGTCCGACCTCCATTACCAGACAAC
>NW_021480828.1:0-419 GCF_001605985.2 Dendrobium catenatum | reverse complement strand
ATAATAATAATAATAATAATAATATAGGTTAAATAATATAGGTCATTTGTAAAACTTGTACAAAGGTTGATATGGGGTATTGAAGGTCAAACATTAATGTAGGTCGTTAGTTGTGTCACAATCACAATAAGAGTGTGATTAGGTGACTGAAAAGATTAACATTAAATGTTGATGACCGATAGATGTTAGATATTAATTATTTATGGACATTGGTGTCAGCCGACAACGAGCATCAGAGATTTAGTGATGGTATGAAGCCATCTTGATCATTCTACTAATATGAGGGGAGATTGGAGTGACTGGGATGACATGATTGAGCGATTGAGAAGATGGGCATTGGTGTTGCTTGATGGCTAGCATTTCGTAAGCCAATAGTCGGTGTTCAATGACAACCAACATAAAATGTTGATGTTGATCAT
>NW_021480827.1:0-206 GCF_001605985.2 Dendrobium catenatum | reverse complement strand
ATCATGATATGTTCTCATTCATGGATGGATCATCAGGATATAATCAAATCAAAATGGATGCGGAGGATGAAAAACATGCCTCATTTCGAACTCCCATTGGCATATATTGCTACAAAGTAATGTCATTCGGTTTGAAGAATGCTGGAGCTACTTACCAAAGAGCGATGAATCGAATCTTTGATGATCTTATCCATAAGCATGTAGAA
>NW_021480826.1:0-297 GCF_001605985.2 Dendrobium catenatum | reverse complement strand
AAGCTAATCATGGAATTCAGACATAAAATGTTCAGACTAAAAATACTATGAACATCCTCATTTGGCACATCCACAAGCCACTCAATCCTACCTTCAAGGCAAGTAAAATTTTTTCTCTTAGATAAGCCCAGCTAGCCCAATCGAGAACCAACAGAAGTAGCAAGGAATAGAAGAGAGAGATAACCCACAGCAAGGCCTAAAAAATTCCACCACAAGCTAAGAAGATACAGACTACACACCTACCCAAAAGAAAACAAAAAAAACCAATCCATCTTAAAATACCAGCCAACAACATAG
>NW_021480825.1:0-9513 GCF_001605985.2 Dendrobium catenatum | reverse complement strand
TGGGCGATCATACTTCTACCAAAGATGTGTCCGTCGTGGGAGATCGTCCTGCTGCACGTTCAGAGGGTTCAAAGAAGTCTTCTAAGGTGAAAAAAAGTCGATGATGTGATTTCTACTATTACAGAAGATTCCTTTATCTCTTTTAGGAAAAAGTTCCATTTTCCTAATGACATGGTGATGAGGGTTCCAGCAAGATCTGAGCGCGCCTGTTTCCCTCCTCGAGGTTATGTGACGGTGTATGAGTTTAGCTTGAAAGCGGGGTTGCGATTTCCGCCACCGTCCGAACTGGTTGACATCCGTGGCGTTGTGAATTGAGTTTATCTCAATTCTCCTATCGGCTCATGTCGGTGGTGTGGGTTGATTGCAGTTTTATAGAGAGTACAATGGAGCGGCTGTGTGTGGATGTCTGGCTTATTATGCTGTCCGATATGGGCGATTTACTATGATCTCACAGGGGTATCGAATTCTTTTAGGCCTCGATAGTGGTGAGTTCGATCTACTCAGGCGAACCATCAAAGATTGGATAGTGATTTCTTTTTGTGTGAAGAGTGATTGGGTGTCTTCCAAGAGAAGGGGATGAACGTTGAAGGAGTTACCATTCTTCTTCATCTAGGAGCGGATGACTTGGTTGAGCCATGTTAAAGCTTCCTACTACGAAGCTCTTCGTTGCGAGATGCTTTCTCTAGCCAAGATCTTGGATGAGGAATATTATTAAGGTGGAATATCCACTCATGCAGGAGGTCAAGTGCATAGAAACTACAAAATATCCACACAAATCTCAGAAAGTCCGATAACCCAACCCAGCGACTGGACGTGATGGCGAGCTCTCATACTCGAAGAAGAAAAGTCGAACGAATTTTTTGCGGTTGGGCGCAAAACCCTCACTTTTCTCCGCTCCAGGATATCATCCGAGGAGCCTGCTGAAGCATAAGTGCATCAGTCGTACGCGGCTCGAAGACTTGGTGAGTTAGAACATTCTTTTCAATTTCTATTCATTTTTGGCCCATTTAATTTTGAGGATATACTTTTCACTTATCGTTCTTTTTGCCAGTTCCTTGGCGCGAACAAAATCTTGGAGTGTCTGGAACAATGAGTTTGTGAAGGTCAAATACCTCAGGGAGAATACAGAAGAAATAATGGGGCAGGTGAAAGAAATGGAGTCAGTGGACGTAGCCAGCTTGATGAATGCAGAACAGGAATGGCGACAAGCATTGCTTCATCTCTTCTCAGAACGACGGATGGATCGTTTGCAATATTCATGACTAGTGGAGGCAAGAGGCATCAGACACCAACAACTGAAAAATAATACAAGCCCTGAGGCGAGAATAATGAACTTCTGGCAAATTGTCGAGAGGTAGCTCAGATTGTCAACCATCTTCACCGTAGAGAGTTCAAAGAAGATCTTATGGTTTTAAGATTTTTATTGAGGATCAAGTCAGAGCTCGTGATTATTTTTAAGTCGACGTGAGGTGAAGGCCTTAGAAGAGGAGCTTATTGCAGCGAGTTTCATAAGGCTTTATGAAGGGTGTTCGTGCTGTGAAAACGCAGAAACGGTAGGGACATCGAGGGTTGACCCTGAAGCCAAGGCTTCTGGTGATCTTCCAGATTCCACGGCGAAGAAGTTGGGAAGTGATAAGGCCAAAGGATCTTCTGCGTTGGAAAAGAGGACACGCGAGTAGATCTTGACGGTATTCTGACTAGAATTATTTTGATGCTTCTGTGTCGCTTTTTTATTTTTGTTGAGACTGATTGTTCGTGTGTTGCTGGCTGTTCGTTCCGAGGGCTGCCGCCGCCTCGGGTGTTCATATTCTTGGATGATGCACTTTTGATGTTAGTCGGGTTTTTTTTATATGCATATAATAAAAAGAACAATTTTCTTCTTTGATATACCGATCAGTCCATATAGGGTCTTGGAAGGTCTTTCTAATACTGCATGAAGATGGTCGGCGCCAGGAGATGATCCCTTTGGATGAACTCATGACCTAATGAAGAGTTTGGTTGAATCAAAGCATTTGCTTGATATTTGAACCTTGTGGAAGAGGTCGGACTGATCCCCACTGGGATTGCAGTGCGTGTATTTGATTGAGTATACACATATGTTGTGTATCTTCTGCGAAGTCATACGAGGCAAGCTCAGATGAGAAGGACAATGCGATGATAAAGCAAACATCACAGTCACTGTATATATATAAAAAATAGCAAGATCATTCCGCTATTTAACTTAGGGATACAGAAACAAGTGTTCTTGCTACACCAACGTGACAAAAAACCTTAAAGAAATAGCATACTATAGCTATAGAAGCAAAACGAAAGTTAGAACGACATTACACCATAACAAGCAATGGACATCAATCACTACTGATAGGATTCTGCGAAGGTTGTCTAATAATTCCACGGGTTCGGGGAAGAGCATTTTTTCATTTGCGTCTTTTAACCTTGAAGTTCCGGGCTTGACCATAGCCGCTCACCAATAGGGACTTCCCATAAGGGGAGAGCTTGTTACGTTGAGTGCGCTTTGTCCAGCAGCTTCAAGGCTCCGCAGAACTAAATCTCAATGGAGATCAGTCTGGAGGCTTTATCCTTCGGTTGTAATCGGAGCGATGCGTTTGTGTGGTAATGCGCGGTCTTGACACGTGAGGCTAATCTCTTGCCTTCAGCGGAAGGAGGTCTAAAATTTTTCGTCCTGAGTTCTTCCTCATTCTTTGCTGAAGTCGAAGCCTGAACTCTATTTGCTCGGGACCGCTCCTATGTCACGGTCTATGACTCGCTTCTGTCCGAAACAGAGGTTAGAATGGAGTTCTCTCCTGTAGGTGTTCTGGCTGTGGTGCGGTAAGCCAGAGGAATACACTCGAGTTTTCAACCCACTGGCCCCAGCCTTCCCTAGGCATTCTTCAGCCCTTTTAGAATTGTTCGGGGTTGTGACTTCTAGTTTGCCATTCGTTTGAGGATGGGCAAGCTGTGTGGCAAGCTGAATGTGAAAGTCTTTACAAAAAGACGTAAGACTTTTCCGTAAACGAACTGAGTTTCCATGTCGTGATGATTTTGGCCTGGAATAGCCGATAACGACAAATTAATATTCTTCCATAAGAATTGTTTGGCGTTCGCTTTCACGTTGATTTTGCTAAGGGATCTGCGTCCACCCCATTTTGTAAAATAGTCTACCAGCGCCAGGAATGAATTTTCGTTGTCCCGTGGCTATAGAGAAAGGCCCCATGTATGTCGATTCCAACTGGGCGAAAGGCAAGGGAACTTTGAAGAGATGCAGTTCTAGAGCTGGAGTGTGGGTGAGGTTGGAAAGCAATCTGGCAGTTCACTGCACTTTCCCGTGTAACGCAGACGCCGCGTCTTGTTTCAGTTGTAAGGCCAATTAGAACCTGCCTCAATGATCTTATAGGCCAAGCTCTTCCCCACAGTGCCTCGCACATACTCCGGAATGTACTTCAGCGAAGCGCATAATCGCTCTGAAGTGGGATGACACTTCAGATATGCCGGTGAAGCCGCGCTTTGTATAGATTCATCGACCAATAAGGTGAAAATTTGCTGCTCGTTCTTCGAAGTCTCGTTGCGCCAAATGGGTCTTCAGCAGAGTCCCCATTTTGTAAGAAAGATCAAATGAGGCTGATCCGAAGACTGCCCTCCGCTGTTTCGTCGATCGATTGTATAATCCCAATGGCTTGAATGCTAGAAAAGTGATTTCTCAACATTGTTTCCTGCTGTAGACTGCTGCTGTCGTTGAGTCGCAAGCTTTGAAAGAGACCTGCTCTCAGCATTTTGTATCTGGAGAATGTGTATGAATCTGATATCTCCTATTCGTTGAGAAGCATTTTGCGATCTTATCAGATTTCAGCCAGTTGGGAATTAATGGATCTTAAATTCTCCCTACTTGGGATCAAACTAATGCGAATCAGTGTGGACTACCATATTTGTACTTCACAATCGATTGCTAGCCCTTAGCCCAGCAATAAGAGCTTTATTTCTGCCAGTTATTTGTTGCTGGAACTTGAGTCGGAGTCCATACTCAAGAGTAATCTTCTGGCGGAGATATAGTAGAATTCCAGCTCCCGCGCACAAACTTCCGAGGCGATCCATCAACATACAATATCCAACGCGAGGAGAGGGCAAAAGTATTTGGCTAGCAATCAGATGCCTGGGACGGTGCAGTTCTACCACAAAAACTGCGAGTGCTGAGATTTTATAGTCGGGTCTAGGCAAGTAGTGAATGTCGAATTCGCTCAATGTTCTACGGACCACTTGACGAGCCCTAACCGATGCCTTCTCGGTTTTTTGGCAGAATACTCTTCAGACGGGCAGATTTGTGTAAACTCCTATTGAGTGGGATTGGAAAATAGGGACGTAAGTTTCTGCGGAATAAACCAAGTGCCAATCGCTGTCTTATCTCTAAGGATAACCGCCTTCTGTCCTCAGATAGATGTTTACTGACGTAATAAGCAGGAGTTGTGTAGCATTTTCTTCCTATCTAGGGACGGAATGATGGCTTGGGCTGAAACAGCTACGTAAATACAGAATTTCTCCTGAACGTTGGTTGGAAAGTAATGGCGGGGAGCCAAGATCATTTTCGGCAGTTGTTCGAAGGCCTCTTGGGCATTTCGTGCATCCATGAAACCGAGAGTTGCGGGCACCTCTGAGTATTTTGAAGAAAGGGAGATATTTGGTCTCCTGAATTGCCGCCAGGGAAGCGTGCAATGCTGCAATCCTCCCGTTCAGCCTTTGGACTGTCCTTGAGTTCTTCGGGGGCACATATCGTCTTAATGCCTTGATCTTTTCGGATTGGGCTTTTCAATTCCTGCTGTGGGTTTACGATAAACCCCAAAAATTTCCAGAGCAACTCCGAAGGGCGCATTTGGTGGGTGATCGGCATATTATATCGCCTCAGCTAGACCAGAACGCATTGCTCCAAGTCGGAGATATGTTGAGACTTTTTTGAGACTCTTACCCAACATTGTCATCCGACGATATACCTCCATGTTTATGCCCAATAGAGTTTTTGAAGAATTTTATTCATCCAGTGCGTGGTAAGTTGCTCCACGGCATTCTTCAGACTCGAAGGGCATTACTCGCGGATAACAGTCAAGCAGGTCGTTGTCATATTTTGGAAATGTTGTTGCTCTTCTTCATTGTCCCATTGGATTCATCTTTGATTTGATTGTAGCCCAGAAGTCAAGTCGCGTCCCTTATGGGAAACCTAATCGGACTTAGGATGACCACGAAGTTGGCTATTCAACTGAGTTAGAAAAGGAACGGTGCTTTGGGTGCAAAATGTGCAATAGGATATCTATACGTGGAAGGGGAAAGACTTCGTCTTTCGGCAGGCCTTCTGAGGTCAGTAAATCTATGCCATTTTCAATGCACCGCTTCTTTTTAACAAAGCACGACGTTCTGCCAGCCAGTTAGGATGATGCAGCTTCTTCGTATGAATCCCGGCTTTTCAAAGTTGTCCACCTCTGTTTTGATTGCCTGCTGACGATCTGGGCGTGAAATTTCGCTTCTCTGGATGATTGGTTTGTTTGCAGGATTGACCTTAAGGGAATGCCACAATGTACTGTCATGGGTCAATTCCAGGGCATACGCGGACTCCCATGCAAAAAACATGCCTGATTTTCTCGTAGAAATCTGTAATATTTCTCTCGTCTCTCTAGAAAGCGACCCAATTGCACCCGTTTTCAAGGATGTTTCAGAGATAGATATATCGGTGAGGTCTTCTGCTGGTGAGGCTCTCTGAGGTATATCCTCGTTCGAGATACAAACAATCCTCTATGCTTAAGTATCCGGCCGGGTGTGTTCTGACCCTGCCTGAATATGCAGTTTTGCGCTGCTGCTGATCTCCGCGTACCACACTGATTCTGTTGCAGTAGAACCTCAACTTGAGGTGAGGGATAGAGGTGACACCCGAAAATTGATTGAGCGGCCTTCCAAAGATAGCGTTAGTAAGCTGATTCAGACTTCCACAAATAAATTGAACGGAGTGTGTGGGATCTGCCGAGGAGAATCTCACAGTATAATGGGATGACTAATTATCCCTTCGTGCTCGTACAGGTCGATTATCGAACCCGTATAGAGGGCCTGCAGCGGGCTGGAGTTTTTCTCTTGTGAGTCCCATGTTAGAAGGCTAAATGTAGAACTAAAGAACATCCACAGAGCTGGCCGTTGTCTACAAGAATCCTCTTACGTGTAGCCGGGTCAACCTATGCCTCATTTATTAACAGTGGATCCTGGTGAGGGTTTTTTTTACTCCCTAAGTCAGTAATCGATCAAAGTGATGGAGTGATCTACCACGAGGCTTTCCTTTGGAGCGGCGGTTTGGTCCACAGCCAGAAAGATTTTATCGGATACAGAGGGCCCTCCGCTATTGTCCCTGCAATTCTCCGACCTGCGTTCCGTTTGTCTACCGGTGGCTCTCTTGCTGTCAGTTCTTGGCCCCCAGTGGGACGAATTTCCCTCTCGGGAGGAGGATTCGTGAATAAATTGGCGAGATAACCCTTTGGCTGGATAAGCTTTCAATCTCTTCCTTTAGTTGTCTGCAAGCTTCGGTAGTGTGACCACCGGCTTTGCTGGAAAATGACATATTGATCTGATTTCCTGTATGTCTGGTTTCAAGGGATGTGGCCACTTTCCAGTATCTGATCCCGAACAGGCCATTATCAACATTTGTTCGAAGAGTGTTGAGAGTAAGTGTATTGCTTCTCTTATCGAGAGGTTCTCGTCGGCGGGCAAAGGGGGCCTCCGGGGGTAGATTATTCTTTCCTTGTTTCCTTTCGTGTGCGAGGAGGAATAATCTGTTCCTGGGCTCCCTTGCGTTTCCATAGTTGTTCGAACTATTTCCTATGGCGTTTATAGCCTAGATCGCGAGTTTTGTGCTTCCACCCAGTTGAATTAAATTGGCATATGATGCGAACTGGTGTCCCCGCATAAGTGCGAATAGATACGGCCAGGGCGAAGACCTCCAAGCGAAGACTCCCCTTAATAGTCGGGATCTACTCCGGGATATTGTCGACCTTCATCGGAGAAGTCGCTGAATATACTCCTTTAAAGATTCCCTTCATTTTGGCGATTCCAGAGAGGTGGAGGAATCCTTAGCATTTCCTTCTGTTGCTACGAATTGCTCGAACAAAGGCTTTGCTAATTTCACAAGGAAGGGATTGTTCCTGATGGAAGCGAGTAGACCATGTGCGAGCCTGTCCTTTGCAAGAGTCGGCAGGAAAGACTTGGCAAAGGAGAGCGTCCGAAGCCTCGCTGAATGTGGCATTAAATGGTTCTGTAGTGCGTCGATCTGCTCGTTGGGTCGGACGTCCATCATAAGACTGCGATGCTAGGTAGCTTAAATCTGTGCGAAATTGGGTGTTTGGCAGTATGGCCTCAGCTAGAGGTGAAGATTCCTGAAAGTACTCTCTGTCGGAGAGTTTGGTCCTCGTACTCCTTGGGGAATTTCCCTTATACTAATTCTTCACAGTCGTGGCGCAGGGCGTCGTGGGAGTTCTGCTCCATGTGGTTGAGCAGAAGTTTTCCAGGGAGATCGTGGGAGGATGCGAGGCTCGTCGATCGAAGGTGGAGGATGTGTAGAACTTGCCGTATCTGCAAGTTCGTTATCCTGTCGAGACTGGGAAATCTTCTAAGTGGGGGGAGAGAACTCTGCTCGAGGATGTTCGAATTGGACATCAATCCTCCGTGGTGGATTTTTGGGGAGGAAGACTTCCTCCTGCCGTGCCTAATCAGCCTGTCGATTATCCGAGGAGTTCGAAGCAATTTCGTTCTTGGTGATTCTTCCATTTTCCGAATCTTTTTCCAAAGAAGGCCCTGAGGTCCTTTCACCGGCAGCAGTTTTGCCCCCTGGGGTGCAAGAGATACTGAGATTTGGTCGTCTATAGTTAATAGACAGTTCTGGACTAATGAGAGTTGGAACGGGAAGCGTCCACTAAACGACTGCTGCGCATCATTCCCATTCGTAGCCGTACTTCGAGTAAGTGGGATTGTGTTTCCACAGACTGGCGTCAAACTGTTTCGCGTTTAGAAAATACGCGGCGGAGAGTTTGAACTTCGCGTCCGAGCGTGCACGTCAGTTCAACAGCACAAACGAATAAAAAAGGAGTGAACACAAATGTTTTTACGTGGAAAACCCAAAAGAGGGAAACAACCACGGGCCTTGCTCAGTTGCAAATTTCCCACTAGTGTTTTTGTAGATTACAATGGCGGAATTTCTTCCCACAAGTCGGATAATCCAAATGACAACTTGTCTCTTCCACGAAATTCATCGAAAATCTGCGTAATTCCCTATGTCCTGAAAATTCGAAGAGTTCCGGCGTCTCCAGGCGGCAAGGAAAAACTCCGGCGGCGGTGGTCGAGGATGGTGAGGAATCTCCTATTCCCCTTTCTGCCTTCTCCTTCTCTTCTTCTTCTCTCTCTCTAACTTTGAAGTCCCTTTGGTGTAGAATGAGGCTCTTCTTATAAGTTTTACTGGGAGTGGCATAGCCTGTAATAGGCGTGAAGATCAGGCGACATTGGAGTGGTTTGAGATGTGACGGCGATATCGAACCTTTGATCATGCACCGTTCATTTGGTCATTTGAAGGCCTTATGATGTCGTAATTCGAGTATCTTGGCTCGTTGGATTCGTGCTCGTCGAGCCGTTCGATTCGATTTTTTTTTAGTATAAGCTCGTCAAATCGGATGACCGTTTGGTTACTCAAATTGCGGTTTGAATTTTCCAACAGCGCTTTGAACCCTTGATTCGGACTCGTTTGGGCTCGGGTTGGTGATCTTGGTGTTCGTTGGGTTCGTATTTTCCGAGACGGCCTCAGTTGACCATAAGATCACTGAAATCGAGTATCATAATGGCTCCAAAATCTTATTTTTGAAGTTTTCCAACTAAGTTTTCATTGAGATCGTGCCCGACTCAAGATGATTTTTGTGATGTCGCATCAAGTATTAATTTATTGTAATTATAATTTGTATGAGAATATTATTATATAATATTATTCTTTAGTCTTTAAAGTATGATAAGCATAACATTTGATGCAAATTTCTATCAAAATGTTTTAATTGAAATTTGATTAAAATGACTTAATATGAGTCTCAAATTATAAATCATTTTAAATACAACGGTCTTTTACGCCCTATGCCAGCCGACTAACGGTCCTTCCGACTCTGTCATTTGACAACGATCTTTCAACCTTGTTCCCGTGACTCATGTCTTCTGACTTACCGTTCCAAATATGATTTTTCGACCTCCGTCATAGCTGACTATGGTCCTGCGCGACCGTCCGGCGATCTTGCAAACGAACATTATCGAATCTCTTATTCTTCTAATCATCCACCATGCAATGCACTATACATGATGTATATTTGCTACCATCAACCACCATAGGGCTCCCCCCGGGAAGGGCCTCATTTGTAATTGATGTGCAACCACTAATTGGTTCATTCAAACTGGGCCATGCCCATGGTTTTCCCCCCTTTACAGGAGTTTCCACGTAAAAAACCTGGTGTCTCTTATGAAAGC
>NW_021480824.1:0-222 GCF_001605985.2 Dendrobium catenatum | reverse complement strand
TGTCCGTAAGTATTTTCTAATAACACAATAAAATTTGGATTCACCATATTTTGATTTATGTTTTTCTCATTTTCTTGGACAGCCAGTACTGATTGAAGTTCATATTTAGCTTATAATGTCATCAGCATCAAGATTTTCATCATCAAGGCTTTCAACATCAAGGGGTTTCCTTCATATAATCCCTAAAAAAAGTTGATATTAGATGGTACTATTCGATTGACG
>NW_021480823.1:0-350 GCF_001605985.2 Dendrobium catenatum | reverse complement strand
GGTCTAAGGAAGGGCATCACACAACCTTAGGTCTACAAGATGCTGATAGAAGGCTTACTCCTAGTAGACGGATCAACTGGAAACCAAGGTAGGGAATACCCTCTAAGGAAGGGCATCACCCAACCTTAGGCCTATAGGATGCTCATAGAAGACTTACTCCAAATAGGGAAATTAACTAGCAAACTAGGGTGGTGCCAAAAAGGGCGTACTCCACCACTAGTGAATGATCATGTGGGGAGGAAACTTGCTCCACACAGAGGACTGAAACTGGCAAACTAGGATGGTGCCATGAAGGGCGTACTCCACCATAATCCCGGGTTAAATGCCAGGGTGGTGCCACAGAGGGCGTA
>NW_021480822.1:0-218 GCF_001605985.2 Dendrobium catenatum | reverse complement strand
GGGAGGGAAACCGGTGCGGCGCTTGCGGCGAAGGGGATTAAAAAATTGTTTTATTTATTTTTAAATAAGTACCCCCCGAACGCCCACGTGGTACAGAGGGGGGGAATTTGTATTTTTTTAACATGTGTTTTCTTCTTATAAAAAAAAACACCTTTAAACGCTCATGTAGCGGGCGGGGATAAAAAAAATAATTTTGCAATCGTGGTGTCATTTTGACA
>NW_021480821.1:0-282 GCF_001605985.2 Dendrobium catenatum | reverse complement strand
TTGAAACGGTAGAAGGTGAAAGGTTTCTCTTAACTTTATTTTCCTTTCCTCTTTATGAATCCCCCAGTTCACCAGAAATTATTATGCGCGGAGTCTAGACCGGAAGAACATATTCGAACATGTGAGTATATAGACTGTTTGTATATAGTGTATTAGAGTATATATTCATAGTCTGGATGGTTCTTCCCGTCTGGACACCGCACCGAATAATTTCTCTCATTTCACACCTCACATTAATCAAAGGGTCCGATTAGAATAAAAAACATTTTTTTTGTTTTGTTT
>NW_021480820.1:0-257 GCF_001605985.2 Dendrobium catenatum | reverse complement strand
GCCGTCTTGAACTGGATTAGCCCAACTCGACTCGGATTCGTCTCTCGCCCTCTCCTGCGCACGGGCCCGCACTCATCTCGCCTCGCCATTTCGCGCATTGATCCGCCGTCTACACTATCTTGGCAGCGATCGCTCTCGCCCTGCCTTCCCAAACCAAGCCAGTTTCACCATTCAGTTCCAATGCCTCCTTCGACAATGTTCCTTCTGATTGGAAGTCACGATACCTGAGCGCCTTAGCTCGCCATTAAATTCCATAA
>NW_021480819.1:0-226 GCF_001605985.2 Dendrobium catenatum | reverse complement strand
GTGTCCGTGTCCGTGCATCATAGACTCACCCTTTAACTTTGCAGGGCCCTTCCCATGTGGATAGAGTAGCTCATTCCGAGCTACCTAAGTTATTAAGCTCAAAGTAAATGATAAAAATAGTTTCCTAATTATTGAGCGTGTATTTATTTTAACACTTAAAATTCTTTTTCTAATATGATCCCTATATTTATCCATATATGGCTACGTTGGGCCTTTCATTGACCAA
>NW_021480818.1:0-304 GCF_001605985.2 Dendrobium catenatum | reverse complement strand
ATTTGTGACGTGCATTTTTGAACTCATCGAGCTTCAACGTCCGAAAATAGTAAGGGGGGAACTGATATATTCTCAAAAAATCATCTTGATATGGCATGAATCTCGAGATAAAATCAAGCCAAAAACTTCAAAAATTAAATCCAGGATCACCTGAACTACGACTTCATTAAACTTATAGTCAAACTAAGCATCTTGGAAATACAAACTCAACGACACCAAATTCGACTCAATCCGAGCCCAAATGAGTCCAAATTAAGCACCCGAAGCGCTATTAAAAAGTTCAAACCACAATTTGAGTTACCAA
>NW_021480817.1:0-606 GCF_001605985.2 Dendrobium catenatum | reverse complement strand
TTATACAAACAATAATTGTTTTGCCATCATCAAAAATGGGGAAATTATTAGGAAAATTTGCTATTTGCATGTTTTACATTCTTGCAACTTGTATAGTTTTGATGATTCCAAATATTATTATTTTATGTGTTGTTATCTCCTAACATTTTTTAGAATATTTGTGTTTGATTATTTTTATTTTGTCTTTTGTGTTGTTTTGTATTGTATAAAAATTTTGAAAAACAAATTTATTTTTTTGAATTCAAATGCCTCCTTATTTTCATGAGTTCATCATTTCAGGGGGAGTTTAGGAGATTCTTAGAATTTCAAATTATACAAAAAATAATTTTTTTGCCATCGTCCCAAGACGAAATTGGTTCGTACGGGACAGTTTTTTACACAGTTCGTCTGTACTAACTCAGGTTCGTACGGGACGATCCAGTGCGCAGAAAAGCATGATTTTAGCAGTTTTTTGGATGGTTTTTCATGTTCTTTCTATATAAGGAGTCCTAGAAACTATTGCAAGTACCTTTGGAGTTGTTTTCTCTTGAGAGGGATAATTAAGTGTGAGTGTTTGGGAGATATTGTATGAGTGAAGAGTGAGAGATCAAGTGAGGGGTATGTGAG
>NW_021480816.1:0-244 GCF_001605985.2 Dendrobium catenatum | reverse complement strand
AAGATGATGACTGGAGGCAACCTTTCGTTGATTACTTCAGTGAAGAAAGACTACCAACAGACAAATCACTAGCTGCTCAAATCAGGAAGAGAGCGCTACGATATAAATTTGTCAACAACACGTTGTATCGGCGTGCTTTCAATCAAATGTGGCTAAGATATCTAGGGACTCGAGAAGCTGATAAGGTGGTGGCAGAAATTCACGAATGACTTTGTGGAGCTCACCAGTCAGGTCCCAAGATGGC
>NW_021480815.1:0-205 GCF_001605985.2 Dendrobium catenatum | reverse complement strand
CCTCCTCCTGGTATCCTCGTACCTTGATACCGGAGTCTCCAAGTCAATCTCTATCAATCGGGCCCGCTCCACTAGCTCAGAGAACTCATGTATCCGGAAGGGTACTAGTGGATGCCTCAACTCTCTGTTCAATCCTTGCAGAAATCTATAGTATTTTTCTTCGGGAGTAGGAATCAGATGAGCAGCATACCTCGCAAGTGCAGTA
>NW_021480814.1:0-335 GCF_001605985.2 Dendrobium catenatum | reverse complement strand
CAGCAGGAAAAAATTGGGAAAAAAAAAAGACACTACAAGACCAACTGGTAAATCGTCAAGTGCCAAAAATTCCAAAAAGTCCAGCTAACACAATAATCCAGGGAAAAGACCAACCAGAACAGCAAACGACCTGACAAATAGTTAAGTCCTAACATAAGGAATCCCACATGCATCCATGATAAGCAGAACATTATAAGGGCCAGGACTAGTAGACGAAATAATATCAGTAAGCAACCAAAACCACAACCCCAATTAGCAAGCCAAGAGGTACACGAATTTCCCTCCTTACTAACATGGAAAAAAGAGGAATTCAAAAACAACAACAACCTTTTAAT
>NW_021480813.1:0-359 GCF_001605985.2 Dendrobium catenatum | reverse complement strand
AAAAGGACATGGATTGAGACCGGTGTGACTATTATGTAAGATGGATGGTCTAACATGAAGAGCAGGAGCTTGATTAACATCCTTGTCAACAATCCCTACGGCACTGTGTTCTTATGATCAGTTGATGCTTCAGAGGAGGTGAAAAATGCCACATTCATTTTCAATTTCTTTGATGGTGTTGTTGAGGAGATTGGGGAGCAATTGGTTGTCCAGGTAGTGACTGATAATGCCAGTGCATACAAAGCAGCTGGTCAGATGTTGATGGAGAAGAGGATGCTCGGTGGGAGGTGCAGTTACACCGACATCTACATGCAGCGGCATTTTATCTCAACCCTCAATTTCAATATTCAGAGAAGAAA
>NW_021480812.1:0-236 GCF_001605985.2 Dendrobium catenatum | reverse complement strand
CGAGAAGGCAAAGCTTCGAGGTCGGTTTGTAGTTTGCGATCTGGAGCTACTTGAGCGGATTCAACGGGCACGAAAGATATGAACGAGGGAGAGGGATATCAGATGACTGGGGAGCACGAGGCTGAGTCCGAATGCGACAGGGGCCGAGTTCGACTGCAACGCGGCACACGGTGTGATGGCGGACAGCGAAGCGACTCATACGACTCATGCGGGTTAAAATCAGATTGGTTTCGGAT
>NW_021480811.1:0-279 GCF_001605985.2 Dendrobium catenatum | reverse complement strand
TCCTGTAGCAAATCCCTTGGAATACTTGAAAGGATTTTAGCCTGCATGCGGGCTGTAGGTGCTTGCGGCTGTAAATGTTTCGGCATGTGCTGAAAGCACTGTAAAAGGGGCGATCAAGGGCCATCAATTCACAGAAATTCCTTGCGCAAACAGTGATTCTATGGTTCAAAAGAATTATGTATATTTCAGTGAAAGGGAGTTTTGTAGAAATTGTGAAAGAAGGGAAACAAATTGCAGGTGTTTGAAATGATCAAATTTTTTATGAATTGTAATGAATTG
>NW_021480810.1:0-253 GCF_001605985.2 Dendrobium catenatum | reverse complement strand
GCATTATACACACTATATACAATTTTATACATTTTACGTACAAGCATTATACACGCTATTTAGAAGCATTATATACACTATATATAAGTTTATTCAAATATTATACACACACTATGTACAAGCATTATATAAATTATATACAAGTTTATTCAAGCAATATACAAACTATAAACAAGTTTATGCACATTATATATAAGTTTAAATTTGCTATGTAAAAAGATTATAAACATCATGTATAAGTTTATACATGTTA
>NW_021480809.1:0-1721 GCF_001605985.2 Dendrobium catenatum | reverse complement strand
GAGCTCAACAATTTAATTAGACAAAGATCATAGTGGAGAATTAGTAGATCAGAAAAAATATAGAGGAATGATTGGATCCCTTCTTTACCTGACTGCCAGTAGAACGAACATAATGTTTACTGTGTGCCACTGTGGCCATTTTCAAGCCGATCCTAATTGTTGTCAAGAGAATCCTTAGATATCTACTAGGCACCCCGAACTTAGGAATTTTGTATCCTAGACACAGCACTTCCTTTGAATTCTTTGGGTACTCAGATTCTGATTTTTGCAGGATGTAGGATAGATAGAAAAAGCACCTCTGGTACTTGTCAATTCATAGGATAATTTTATTAGTTTTTTGGTCCAGTAGGAAGCAAAACTCAATAGCCCTTTCCACAGTCGAGACAGAATATATTGCAGTAGGAAGTTGTATTGCACAAGTACTATGGTTAAAACAACAAATTATTCATCTTGGCCTACCTATAAGAACCATCTCAATCTTATGTGATAACAAAAGTGCAATTTGTATCTCTAAGAACCCAATTCAGCACACTCGAACGAAACATATAGACATTAGACACCATTTCATAAGAGATTGTTACAAACTTGATTTCATGGATTGTGATTTTGATGTTAGCAAACACTTTGACTGCCTTCCTCTACTGATGTTTCAGGACCAAAAGGTCAGACGACAAATGGAGTCAGCTCAAGATTGGGTAGACTAGATCTGAGTCTGTCTGTAATTTTCTTTTTTCCCTTTCTTGAGTCAATTGTAAATGTTTGAAGTGACTGATGTTAAGTAACCTTACACACACACACACTTGAAAGATTTAGAATTTATGTTTTTACTCACATCATCCCGGATGATATTTATATCGACCTGAACGATCGAGTTCAAAATAGAGTTTCTAATCAGGATTTCTTAGTTAAGGCGGCCCTAATAAACTGATCAGCCTGGACAATATGCTCAAAACAGAAAGAAATAGCCGCCATAATCAATTTGGGTATTCTATATTTTTGGAAATCGGCCGGGACGATCGTGAGATCGGCCTAGACGATATTATACAATTATGCCTAAATTGATCCAAGAATCAAGGAAGTAATTATGGATGATAGATACATTTACATCATCCCGGACGATCGCAGGATCGGCCAGGATGATCTATTCAAAAACCCTTAGTTACTCCTGGACGATAACTATCGGCCAGCTCAAATTCAGGGCAATGCTCTGGACGATTTTACTTTGAGTTGAACTAATCGGCTGGGACGATCGTGAGAGCAGCCTTGATGATCAAGCCAATTTTCAATCGTCCAGATCCTCTTCAGGGTGATATTCTGGACGATCATCTGTGTTTTGAACTAATCGTACTGGACGATATTATTATCTTCCTGGACGATAAAGTCGGCAACTTGCAATTATTGAGCTACTTTGAAGCTCTTCTATTTAAGAGCTCTTATTCAACATTTTTAAAGAGATCTTTAGCTGCTGTCTTGACCTGAGAAAACCAAAAGGATAGAGAGAGAGAGACAGGAAGAGAGAGAGAGAGAGAGAGGATCATGTAAGGGGGAGCTTGTGAGGGAGTTCACAAGGGTTGCTCCAAACATTGTTTCACTTCTTCTTCCCTTGAGTCTCTTATCCTTGGAAGGGTTGGGAGATGTAAGCTTTAGTGATCGATCGAGGTTCTCTACCTGCTTCAGGAGGAAGAAAAAGGAGTTGGGTTATCTACCTTGCCGGATGTGGA
>NW_021480808.1:0-312 GCF_001605985.2 Dendrobium catenatum | reverse complement strand
GACAGCCAGTTGGCAAAAAAAAAAAAAATTCAAGATTTCCTCCTTCTGGATTGCACGTGAGCTGGAAGGGTTTGGTGGGGAATAGCGTGGACAACAGTTGAGGGAAACAAGAGTTAATTTCCCTTTGATTTAGGCCTAGGTTTGGAAAGAAAATTAATTGGAGAGGAAGAGCATGGGGCCGTCCAAGAGAGAGAAGGGGAAAATTGTGTCTAAGTTCGATGTATGTGGCCCCCATGCAATCAATATAATTATATGATTAAATCTGAATTAATTTTAGATTTTAGAGATTGAATGGGTCTCCAAAAATAGGAT
>NW_021480807.1:0-297 GCF_001605985.2 Dendrobium catenatum | reverse complement strand
GGAGGGAGGTTTTAAAATCAAAACCTGAAATTAATTTTAGGATTTTGAATAGAAAGGGTGGGAAATTAATTTGAAATCAATTTGATTTCAAATTAGGGGAGAAGGGAGTTACATAGCAATTAATGGGATTAATTCCCACTAAGGGGCCGGCGGCATGCTAAGAGGAAGAGAGAAATGGATGGAAGCAAATTACAAACTTCCAAATTGGTTTGTTTGCATGAGAAGGTTTGATTAAGAAATTCACTTTGATTCAAATTTCAAAATGATTTGAATTTGAAAACTTTCCATATTTGACTT
>NW_021480806.1:0-222 GCF_001605985.2 Dendrobium catenatum | reverse complement strand
TAGGAATTTTTAGGAGCTTTTAGAACCCTTAATCAATCAACCCTAATTTACCTGTTAAATAGGGCCCGATACCTTTTAAAAATTATAATAAATCCATTACAACTCAAAAAAAATACCCATAATAGCTTGAATTGTTCAAAATTCAGTACTTAATCTTAAATAATTAGGGACCAATAGTTTGATCACAATCTGACCATTAATTTAACCTGATTTACAAATTAT
>NW_021480805.1:0-242 GCF_001605985.2 Dendrobium catenatum | reverse complement strand
TAAGAGTGCCTTTTTAAATGGTGTAATAAAAGAGAATGTGTTTGTAGAATAACCCCCAGTTTTTTAGAGTTCTCAATTTTCAAATCATGTTTTCAAATTAAAAAATGCCTTATATGGATTAAAACAGGCACCCAGAGCTCAGTATGAGAGGCTTAGCACGTTTTTACTAGAGAGGGAGTTTGTTAAGGGGAGCGTAAACACCACTCTTTTCCTAATGAAAGTAGGAGATGATTTACTCATTA
>NW_021480804.1:0-302 GCF_001605985.2 Dendrobium catenatum | reverse complement strand
GCTGGAGAAATTCTAACCACAAGGACCCTTTTTAGCTGGAGATTGTTGGTGGGCTGGTTCTTTAACCAGGACAATGATGAAGCTCCTATTAAAACATATTTTTTCCCCTTGGACGGTCTTTGGGCAACCAGGGGAATCATCTTTCGGTCCTCTATTATTTCTCTGAGTCCTGGTTAAATGTATATTGGAGCTGGATTAATATTAACAGTGAAATCTGGATGGTTTCTTCTGCTCTTTGTCCGGATCGGAGCTCTGGAGTCTCGTGATGCTGATGCAGTTTCTTACTGGTTTAATCAAAATTT
>NW_021480803.1:0-1224 GCF_001605985.2 Dendrobium catenatum | reverse complement strand
ATTTGCTCGGTATTGCTAGAAAAAACTAGGTACAACTAGGTATTTGTTAGGTATTTGAAATATATCAAAAAGGTGATGGGATGTTGTTCGGCTCGTCAATGATTTAAAAAAGCGCATGCGCTAGAACCCAAAAAATAGCGGGTCGGGTCAGCGACTTTTCTTCATGCTACGCGTCGCTAAAATATTGGTGGCCGAACGTAGAGGAGCGTACGTTCACCGGACCAAATAAAAGTTCTTTATTTTGTGCCTCTTTTTCACATTGCGAACCTTTGTGCTTTTTTTTGTACACTTGTACAGTTTTCAAGAGTAATCGAATTCTTTCCAAAATCAATAATTTCAAATTTTTCTAAGTGCATAAATATTAATTGATAAGTGAAATACAAAATAAGAAAAACATCATAATTGCAATAATAATATAAAAAAATAATGTAGTATAAATAATAGACATGAAATTGACAATCTTAATAATATCAAGTTATAAACACAACTTAAATTTAGAAAAATTAGATTTTCTAATGAATTCAATTTTATGTTGCAGTTCAAAGTATATCACTTGTAAGATCAAAAATTTTATGGATTTTCATATAGGCTAACGAACATTTCAAACACAATACAAAATTACTTAAATATTCAAAAAATCTAAAGCAATACAAGTATAAAACACAAGTACATAAACTATAAAAATCTTCATATCACATTCCAAATGTCTCACAAAAAGATTCGTTCTCAACATTTTACCCGTATAGCCATTTATATGCGTACAGAAGAAGTAATAAAAATCATCCAGGACGATCAGGAGATCGTACAGTACGATATGTATTGGAAAAATTAAACAATACACAATC
This sequence comes from Dendrobium catenatum, assembly GCF_001605985.2. Classification (NCBI taxonomy): domain Eukaryota; kingdom Viridiplantae; phylum Streptophyta; class Magnoliopsida; order Asparagales; family Orchidaceae; genus Dendrobium; species Dendrobium catenatum. The sequence continues at coordinate 379 of NW_021480803.1, read as the reverse complement.
AGTCAAAACCAATTATCAATTTCCTACAGAATTTGTATAGTACAAAAATATTTCGTCCAGTACGAATAGAATACTTAGAAAAATTTGCACGATCGATCTAAATCATGGAATCAAATGTGAAAACATTTCAAAATCATACAAAAACATAAAAAAATAAAGATAGAAAAACACATAAAATAAACAAAAATAAAAATACAACAAATAGAAAACATGCACACAAAAACACATAAACAAAAGGTTTAAACATCATTTTGCTCCTGGTCTGATGATTCAGAAGCTAGATCTGCCCAGGAGATTTTTTGCTTTTTATTATTTTTTCTTTCTACAATCTGCTTAGCTTTACCTTTTTCTTTACCAGGAAAAGTTCTCAAATTAGGGC
>NW_021480802.1:0-224 GCF_001605985.2 Dendrobium catenatum | reverse complement strand
GGAGGAAATCGTCCGGGACGACTTTTGGTTCGTACGGAACGATGTGTGAAAAATAGGTTTGCGTGCATTTTAAACAGTAGAGATGATTTTCTTTGTTTTGTTGTACTTGTGTTGTATTTTTTTGTGTTAGTTTCTCATTTTTTTTGTCTTGTTGTGTTAAGTGCTTATGTTAAGTGTTTTGTTTGTATTTTTTTGTATTTAGATATTATGAAATGTGTAATCCT
>NW_021480801.1:0-217 GCF_001605985.2 Dendrobium catenatum | reverse complement strand
ATATCAAACTTCCCAAATCCAAACCCAATTTCCAAATCCAATTTCTACCAATATCAAAACCCATTGCTGCTACTATATGCCAGATAACACGTATTCTCTACGTATCTGATTGGCGACTAGCCTTAATCGAAAGTTCTCTATTGTGATCGAGAGTGGTAATTAACTGTAGGGGCTTGCGCCTATAGGAAACCAGAACTCATACCATAAAGTCCTCGCA
>NW_021480800.1:0-216 GCF_001605985.2 Dendrobium catenatum | reverse complement strand
GGGACATTAACTTAGGCTTAATAACCTAATTACTAGACTCAACAATTACATCTCATATTTGTATGTTATATTGTGACCCTCAGTCATTTTGTACTTGATATTATACTTTTTTTAACCAAAATTACATATACACAAAATCAACCAATGAAATGTCAATACGAGCAAGCCAAAAACGTTTAGGACGATGATATTCGCTACATATCAAAAGTTTCACGA
>NW_021480799.1:0-260 GCF_001605985.2 Dendrobium catenatum | reverse complement strand
GGCTATCTCAGTTGGTTCTAGGCCCTTTGTTACTTGTGTTTTGATTGAATTGGATGTTTCAAAACATTTTTCGGACAAAGTTTGTGTTAGCCCGGATAATCTGGGGTATGTTTAGTCGGTTGTTGAATATGTCCATTAATGGTTGCGCTGTCTATTCCATTTGCATGATAAAATCTCGCCTTCTATGTCACTCATAGAAGATGAATATATCGACTCTTGATCAATATCCATAAAATCACCATATAAATTTATCTCTTGAT
>NW_021480798.1:0-481 GCF_001605985.2 Dendrobium catenatum | reverse complement strand
AATTGTGACTAGGGAGAAAATCTTCACTCCATCTCCTCTTTTCATATTGAAGGACAAAATGTGGATGAGAAAATTCTGGATAATACTATTAATCAAAATATTGTTTCATCAACATTTATTATTAATTTAAGATATAGGTTATTGAAGATGTATTGGTAAAGATAAACAAATTCATCTTTCATGTCAACTTCCTAATTTAAGATATAGACAAAGATAAGTATATCCTAATCATCTTGGAAAGACTATATTATGTAATAGGTAGTATTATGTTTGATGTCCAAAATGGATATTTAATAGTAAGAGTATAAGATCAAGAAGTGAATTTCAATATATATATATCTATATTGAAAGTTCGTTAGGGATGTTAGGCCCTCTTGAACTTAGTCCCAAGCTAATTAGAAGAGAGAGGTGAATTGGAAAACCTTAAAACCAAAGATAAAACTCAAACCAAAATCACCACAAACAAAGTGCGGAAGAAAAA
>NW_021480797.1:0-1291 GCF_001605985.2 Dendrobium catenatum | reverse complement strand
TAAGTACTTTGAAACTATTTTGAAACTACTTATATATTAAATCTCTTAATTTTGGGTGACCCACTATGCATGAAATTTTAAACATAGATTTCATATGTGAAGAGCAAATCATGGGGGAGTGGATTAGTGGGTGATTGGATCACAATCATTCACTAATCCCTTCATTAGGTGTCTTTTCTTTCTTGTTATTTATAGTTTGCATGAGTAGGATGCACCACCACTAAGTTTAGACTCTCCTAAATCTAAGGACATGGTGTGTTTACTGCTTTTATATGTTTACAATGCATTATTACCTCGAGGGTTAGTGTAAAACTCTATTTAAACCCATATAACGTAGTGACACCTTAAGGACAAAAATTAAGGACCCGTCTAGCGAACTTAGAAATTTTCTAAGGACTAGGATAGATCACTGATTGACACAAAAATCTCAACACTTGAACTTAGAGACATCATAAATCTTCTAGAATTTTCTAGAAATTTTTAGGGCTTGTTAGAGCCCTTAATTAACCAATTATAATTAACGTGTTAAATAAGGCCCCGAGACCTTCTAAAAATTACAATAAATACATTGTAAGTCAAAAAATTACCCATAATACCTTGAATTGCTCAGAATCTGACCCTTGACCTTAGATAAATAGGGCTCCTCAGTTTGACTTTAGGCTGACCCTTAATTTGACCATAGGTGGAAATTACATTTTTGTCCTTAATAATTCATTAAAAATTGTAGGTTCTTTCCTATATTGACTTTTTGGACCCTGAAACTATTCGTCTTAAGGTCTAGTATTTTCCTAAGATATTAGGAGATCCAAACCTAGCCTCTTTCCTATAGTGACTTTTTGAACCCTTAGTCTAGTTCCTAGGAGGACCCGAGACTTTCTAAAATTGGCTAAAATCACTTGAACTTTAAATATTAGTATCCTAAGCTCTTAAAACTGATCAACAAACTGAAATAATTAAAATGGATCATAATTCACTAATATTTGAATTTCAACTAAAATTTCTTTCCCTGGCTTTCAACATACATGAACTCTAGATAATTTCAAACAACTATCCAGATTAGGATCTATCCAAACCACACAAGTCTTACACACACATAAATTATTTTCTAGGGCACCACTTCCAGATCTAGGCTAGGCCATTGGATTTTATTTTTTACTGTGTGCCGGAGCTTTTCATGGTTTTCATTGCATGCTGTTTGAAATTGATTGCTATGTTTGCTTACATTTATTGCACTCTGTGATGTGATGGCGTTAGATCTACCCTTTGGTTAGGAGCAATATATTTATATATA
>NW_021480796.1:0-701 GCF_001605985.2 Dendrobium catenatum | reverse complement strand
GCATGATACACCATTGTCATAAATGACCGTTTATCATAAAAAATACAAACTTTAGCAAACAATGGTGACTTTTGCCCTTATTGAGCTCATTTGGTGAGAAAGAGAAATAGTTATTATCGTTTGAGCGAGTGCATCTTAATTTCTTAATAACATATTAAAATATATATTTAGTGAGAGGGCATAACAAGCTATCATTTTCTCCATCAAATTTGATCAATAGCCACATCTTCATAAAATTAATCCAAATGAATCATCAAGTCATTGTTATGATCTTGCATTTTAAGATAGCAATATTGAAAACTAATTAATAATAACCAATGAATTTTTTCAACATAAAGGAGCAATAATCTATATACAATTAGCTTTTTTATGTTAATAAAATATCAAATTTATTGATGTTTATGTCTTAACTAAGCATAATTTTATCATCAATTTTGATGAAAAGAACTTGAATTTTTTCTTTAGGAAAAAAAAAACATAATCTAATTTGCTCAATTTCTTGTAAATTGGCTATTTCTTTTGAGCCTAAAGATGATATCGAGTTGACATAACGAAGACTACGGCTTCGTCTGGGGCATTTTTTTACTGCTTTATAACATAGATTTTTATGATAAATATTTCTTAAAAGCAACAAAAAATAGCAGGTAAAAACTATTACAAACAAAACCTAAGTTTATTATTATTCCAAAGAAAACACAATC
>NW_021480795.1:0-1510 GCF_001605985.2 Dendrobium catenatum | reverse complement strand
TGAAGGGTCTCCTAAAATTAACTCTTTAGGATAACTAAAAGAATATATCTATTCTCTAGGCAAATCTTCCGGAGGTTCTACCCTTTCTCCTAAGGTCATAGTCTCTACTCCTTAAATTTCCTCTATTTCATCATCTTCAATTTTTGATCCAGAGGACTTATCTGATTCATCAAATATTACATGGGTGGACTCTTCTACCATAAGGGTTCTCTTATTAAATATTCTATAGGCCTTACCTACATATGAATAACCTAAGAAGACACCCGCATCAGACTTGGGATCGAATTTTCCTAAGGGACGTTTACCATTATTCAAGATGAAGCACTTGCACCCAAAGACATGTAAGTGTGAAAGGTTTGGTGTCCTACCCTTAAGGAGTTCATGTGGAGTTTTGTTCAGCTTAGATCTAATGTTCACCCTATTTAAAACATAAGATGCTGTATTAACTGCTTCTGCCCAAAAGTATATAGGAAGGGTGTACTCCGCTAACATTACCCTAGCGGCTTCTACCAAGGTTCTATTCTTCCTTTCTGCTATACCATTTTGTTGTGGTGTTCTAGGGGCTGAGAAATTGTGTTATATTCCTATCTCTTGATAGAACGATTCAAATCTATTATTTTGAAATTATCCACCATGATCGTTATGAATTATTGAGAATTAACAACCTAATTTCCATTGAATCCATGTGGAGAAAACCTTAAATTCCTCAAAAGACTCATTTTTATGTGCTAAAAATCTTACCTAAGTGAATTTAGTGAAGTCATCTACAATTACAAATCCATAATTTTTCCCACCTAGGCTGGCTGTACTAACATGTCCAAATAAGTCCATGTGTAGGATTTCTAGTGGCCTAGCGGTGATCACATGTCTAATTGAATGAAAAGATGATTTGACTTATTTTTCTAGTTGACAAGCATCACATAAATGATCCTTTATGAAATCTAACTTAGGTACGCCTCTAACTAGGTTTTTCTGAGTGATGTTTCTAAGAGTTTTCATACTAGCATGGCATAGTCTTCTATGCCATAGCCACGAGTCATCAACTATTGTTTTCAAACAAAATGAATTTGAACTATCAATGCAATCAAGGTATAACATGTAAACATTGTTCATTCATTTTCCTTCTAAAACTAGTTTATCATTTAAACTGATCAGGCATTTATCAGATAAAAATTTAATATTAAAACTTTTGTCACATAGTTGACTAATGCTAAGTAAGTTATGCTTCAAACCATCAACTAGTAAGACATTTTCAATTAAAAAATTTTTACCCATTACCAACAATACCTGAGCCTATCACTTTTCTGGTAGTGTTGTCTCCCAACGTTACTTTGCCTCCAGTTTTGATCTAGTAGGATGAACTTCTTCATATCTCCAGTCATGTGTCGTGAGCAGCCACTATCCATGTACCACATGCTCTCACTAGGTATTTTGTGAGAACACCCCTACAATTTCATTCAAAGATTAGATTTGAGAACCCAAGTGAGTTTGGGTTCCTTCTTATGCTTGC
>NW_021480794.1:0-1174 GCF_001605985.2 Dendrobium catenatum | reverse complement strand
AGAGAGAGAGAGAGAGAGAGTAAGAGAAACTAGCGAGCGAAAGCACTGTGCTGCACAAAGCACTGAGTCGGATTCCATACGTGACGCGACGCGAGTGTGGTATCGAGGTTTCTGGGTCAACAAGGTTGTTTTTGGCTTTTCGGGTCAACCTGACCCGATTTTTAAATGGTCGGAATCTCAAACCCGAACTCGATCCTTATGGAAAACAGATTGACCCAAACCCAGAAATTTCTAGGTCTGGTCCAAGTCCATGGAGTTGACATAGATGGAGTAGTCAAGTCAAATTATTTCTTCAATAATAATAACTATCTTATATATTTTTTTTCTAATAGACAAGTAAATCAAGAAATTAAATGCACAGCCAAATCTACTTTGGGCTAAGTTCAAGGCAACTCGAGTGTTCATATGATATTAACGCACCCAATCCATCCATATTCACTCTTCAAAAGCTACACTAGCCCTAAATACCTCAAACTCTCTAAACCACATCTCCCGGACTTCTTTCGGGACTTTCTTCCAAGAAACATAAGGAGCGTCAAACCTGCTCCGTATGATGTCCCGTATTTTATGTGTCGGTTGTTTTGATGGGTAGAACCTACAAAAAAAAAGTTATGTGAAACAAATATAAAATATAAAATAAAAAAAAATTCGTTAGTTTAAATAAAAGAGACTGTACGTACGTGTCACCCTCAGGTGCTATCAATATTCTACCATCTGTCTCCTGCTCTGCTGCAGCTGCTGTCGAAGGTCCAGCTGTTGTCGAAGGTCCACCTGCTGTCGAAGGTCCAGGTGTAGCAGGCTGATGGGTTGGTGGAGGATAGTATGGTGGAGCATATGGTGGAAATTGATAAGTAGGAGGGGCACCAGCATACGGTAAGGGTGTGTAGTATGGGTAGAAAGGAGCACTCTTATCAGGATCTGGTGAAGGAAATCGGGGGTCTGGTGAGTAAAATTGCGGGCTACCACTTCCATGAGTGGGTAAAGGCTGTGTAGCAGGCTGACCCGAGGTGGTCCCCTCAGTATGGTCCAGCTGTACTCTTCTTAGTGCGCCTGTTAAATATATTTTTTATCAATCCTCTACTAGGCTCCTCACCTGAAGCCATCTGCACATACAAAAAAAAATATATTAGAAATATGAGTATAACATGCATCCATTCACACAACAATCTATCTT
>NW_021480793.1:0-1039 GCF_001605985.2 Dendrobium catenatum | reverse complement strand
ATTTTATCTATTTTAATGCTCTCTATGTAATTTCTCAAAGGAGTATGTTATGACCAAATAACCTAGAAATTAAAAAAAATAGAGTTAATAATATTACATTAAAAAGATAATTATGCATTTTGTAGTGTGCCTAAAGTTATTTGTAGTAAGTGAAAGTTCGTTAGGGATGTTAAGCCCATATGAACTAGTTCTGAGGCTAATCAAGAGGGGGTGAAATGAATATTTAAAAACTTCTTTAACTAAAAGAAAAAAATATTTTTATATTTTGCAGCGAAAACAAATTAAATCAATAATAAAAAGATTAATCAGATATTTCACCCAAGCAGTTAATCATAATAAAAATAAAGTGCGGAAAATAATAAGAAAAAACACATCAGATTTATAGTGATTCAGTCCAACCTGACCTACGTCCACTCCTCGGAGGCATCCTTCGAGTATTGCACTAAACATTTAGTGACTCTCCTTTAGCCCCCACAACTAGGCGGAGAAGCCCTTATAAAATCACTTTCACCTTCCCCGGTGTGGCGGAGTAGCCAGGTCATTTGACACCAAAGATATCTTCTTCTTCCCAAAACTTCCCTTAAGACAAACCTTGAATTCGATGGTACTAAAGTGCAAGCTTGCTGGAGCAATCTTGTGAAACCCCCTCCACACTCCCTTGAAACCCCCTCCAAGGATTTTCTCACTGTCTCAAACTCGACCCTTTCCTCTCTCCCTTTCAAGTTTTATCTTCAAGTTTTCTCCAGAAGAACGAAGCTTTAATGGCTACCAAAGATATGGAGGTGGGAAAGGTTAGGCGTCCTACCTTTAATGATCTCATAGGATGTCTTATCTAGTTTAATTCTAACATTCATCCTATTCAACACATAACAAGCTGTATTTATCGCTTCAGCATAAAAGTATTTGGAAGTGAAAAATCAGCAAACATTGCTCTATCGGCTTCAAATAAGATCCTATTCTTCCTTTCTACTACCCTGTTCTGCTGAGGGGTCCTAAGAGCTAAGAAGTTATGACTAATCCCTTTATCCTCACAAAAGTT
>NW_021480792.1:0-211 GCF_001605985.2 Dendrobium catenatum | reverse complement strand
AACTTTGAAATATATAATTTTTATACATCTCTCTTGTAATGATTTTCTATATTTGAATGTCTAAATTGAATCATGTCTTTGATAAATTCTTCTTACTTACAATGTTATATCACTTCTTAAATTTCATGAATTTCTATGATTGACCTAATGTTTTTAGTTTTAAATTGCATACCTTATGTCAATCACCATTTAGATTAAATTTTCAAATGAA
>NW_021480791.1:0-261 GCF_001605985.2 Dendrobium catenatum | reverse complement strand
GAAATTAATTTTAATTTACAATTTTGGTTAAAGCACTGTTAAGATTAAAAAATAATGAATGTCATAAAATTTAACACACATTGATATCGAATGAAGATATTACAATTAAGTTCAAGATATCAATAAAAATACAACTAAAACAAGGAAAATAAAAATACAACTAAAACAAGGAAAATACAATAATCTAAAGGAAAATAACAAACACATAAACCACATAAACACAAAACAAACACATAAACTACAAAGAAACACAGAACAAAC
>NW_021480790.1:0-205 GCF_001605985.2 Dendrobium catenatum | reverse complement strand
TGATGCACTTTTCCTACCATTTATCAGAACCTTGTACGAACAATGAGGCTAAGTACGAAGCTCTGATAACTGGCCTGGAACTTGCAATTTTAATGGAGATTAAAGATTAAATTCTTTGGTGACTCTCAACTGGTGATCAACCAGATTGCTGGGACATATAATGTTTTAAATCCTAAACTCCTGAAGTACCACCAGTACACCTGTC
>NW_021480789.1:0-345 GCF_001605985.2 Dendrobium catenatum | reverse complement strand
TTTATATATTTTAAATTTATTTTAAAATTATAAGTATTTAAATCTTTAAACTTTGAGAGATCCCTTTAAAATTTTAATCCTTGATTGAGCCTGATTGAATAGCATTAAATGGGGGTGGTGGCTAATTAATGAGCAATTACTTTGTTAAATGTTCATTAATGAGCAATTACTTTGGTAAATGTTCATTGATTAATCTCTCATTTAAATAAGCTTTAACTTCTTATTTTCATGTATAAGATTCACACACTTACACCAAGATTACGCTCTCCTAAATTTAGGATTTGATTGGTATTATTACATGTTATTCTTGGTTGTCCAAGGGTTAGTAGAACTTTGATTCAAACT
>NW_021480788.1:0-230 GCF_001605985.2 Dendrobium catenatum | reverse complement strand
GCCCGCAATTTTCATGGATCTGATGAACCGAGTATTCAGGGAGTATTTGGATCAGTTTGTGATCGTCTTCATCGACGATATTCTGGTATATTCTGCTTCTGAAGATGACCATGCCAGATATTTGAGGATTGTATTGGAGACTTTGAGGCGGCATCAGCTGTATGCCAAGTTCTCCAAGTGTGAATTCTGGCTAAAGAGTATTTCATTTCTGGGGCATGTGGTTAGCGGAG
>NW_021480787.1:0-373 GCF_001605985.2 Dendrobium catenatum | reverse complement strand
GCTTACTGGCTTAGTTGCGTTCGGTATGGTAGGGATCAAAGGGGTTTCTGTATGTAGTTGATGAAAACCGGCCGAAGCCCTGACGAAAGCAGGAATCATTTTATAGAAGGCAGATATCTCACCCGATAAAAAGAAGCTCGACTATGTCATTAGTCGAGGGCTTCAAGTAAGATATTAGGAAAAAAATGGGTTTCAGGTAAGAAAAGCTGTACCATGACTATACCTATGAGACCTCTGTAAGCCAGGCAACCTCGTCCCACAGACATGAGCTAGACTAGTGAAGCTCATTCACGTACGCATGCACCTACAGCAAGGCTTTCCTTTCTTGTAGCCGGAGAAATATAAAAAAGAAATCTTTGATCTTCTTGCCGGG
>NW_021480786.1:0-348 GCF_001605985.2 Dendrobium catenatum | reverse complement strand
GCAGCCATACCTATACTTAATTAAAAACTATTATTATAGGAAAACTCAATCATTGGTAAATGTGTTTCCCACTTGTCACCAAAATCAAGTACACATAGCCTGAGTAAATCTTCAAAAGTCAAAATCAAGGTTATAAAAACTGGACCAGATAATGAACTGAAAGAAGGAGAGGTTCACGGTACGACTAGTTAGACTGGTAAAAAATAGGGTCGAATCTGATGACATAATAAATATTAATATTATTAAAAATTAACAAAATAAATATAATATACTATAAATATATTAGCATTTAAAAATATTTATAAAATATTAAAATATATATGTAATAAAAAATTATAAATATAAATA
>NW_021480785.1:0-307 GCF_001605985.2 Dendrobium catenatum | reverse complement strand
GGGAAACCATCAACGGTGTTTCTCCCTTTAACTGATTTAGAGATATTAAAATATTGACTATAAATCTCAAAAAAATAAAAACAAGGCTCATAAAGCAAAAAGAAATCAAAGTAAAAGCAACTATAATAGCAAATATGAAAAGCTAACACAAACTATGGTAGAAAATAATAACACTCAATAGAGTAGTAAGCATGCAATTTAAAATTTTATTTATCAGCAAGCTAAAGCAATTTATGAGCCGCGAGCCTTTTCTTGTCCAAGTATCATATACTCTCACGAGGTCTTTGGTGAGAGCACACCTGCAAAA
>NW_021480784.1:0-933 GCF_001605985.2 Dendrobium catenatum | reverse complement strand
TTGATAACCAATGAGTTTCTCAAAACATGTGAATTGATGTTTTCAAGATCTGGATTCATAATAACAGCAATCCCGTCATCACTAACATGAGTAGAACTCAAATCATATTTGAGTTTGATGTGCTGTGTCTTCTTCGAAGCATTACTAACACTGTCTGTAGCACCATATTCTGACTTCTTTGTCATATCTTCACAAGAAACCTTCTCACCAGCTACTGCTTGCTTGAAACTCTTAGCCGGCAAATCAGAGCAGAGATCAAAAGGATGCTTATCATTAGAATGAGAAGAATTGTTAATAATATTTTGGTTATTCGCATTTATCTCTGGCCACAGGTCAGAGATTGCATTTGGACAACTAAATTTATTAACAAAAATCTTCAAATTTGATGATGAAGCTTCCACGTCATTCTGATTCAAATCTTCATTAGATTTCTTAAGGCTCGGAGTACTGTGAGCAGGAAGATTCAAAATACCTTTGCCTTTGCCTACCACAAATTCAGCATTCTTCTTCACAGGAGATTTGCTTACCTCTCTTATAATCAGAGGTATTGTAGAATTATTGAAATGAACGATATCTTCAACCAAGTGCGGGATTGAATCATCAACTATCCTGATTTGTCCCTCAAAATGTTCAGTAAGGTTAGACGCGCTGACCGATGATCTGCGGTCCGCCTCCGTTATCGCCAAGAGCCGGCAGTGAAGGAAGCACAAAAACTAGGAAATATCACTTTATTACTTAATCGGATTATATACTTGCTTATTTATAGGCTTTTCTAATTTTTATATCAAAGATAATCTAAGAATATTCATATTACACACTAGTTCCACGTGTAACTCACATTATTGACTAGATAGACAATAATAACCCAAGCCCCATTATATGACTGATGTTACAAAAGTGTAGATTGCATGACATTATCATGTAGGCATGAAT
>NW_021480783.1:0-296 GCF_001605985.2 Dendrobium catenatum | reverse complement strand
AAGAGGGACCATTATCGGATATAATTCGACGAGGAATACCGAATCGATATACAATATGGTCTCTAAAGAATTGGAGAACATTGTGAGTTTTAACTTCTCGTAGCGGAACAGCTTCTGCCCATTTAGAAAAGTAATCTGTTGCCGCTAGAATGAACCGATGACCTTTAGAAGAGGGAGGATCGATAGGGCCAATGATATCCGTGCCCCAACTTTCAAAAGGCCATGAAGAAATTGTTGGATACAGGACATTAGGAGGTTGATGTAGGACTACACCATGTACTTGGCATTGGTGACAA
>NW_021480782.1:0-224 GCF_001605985.2 Dendrobium catenatum | reverse complement strand
TTTCTCCAACTTTGATGATGCTTTTATTTCTTCCTTGGAAAGCTTTTGAATTGCCTTGTGATGAAGGCAATTTCATCGCTTTCATACCCAGAAGATTTAGAATCCGATTTGTGTGCCTTCAATACAATTGTTTTCTCCTTTTTCTTTTCGCCTGCATCAACATTTCTTTGATTCACCCCTTGCTCGTAAGTGTTTGAATAGTTGCTATTTGAATGAGTTATATT
>NW_021480781.1:0-408 GCF_001605985.2 Dendrobium catenatum | reverse complement strand
TACACCAGCCCGAGAAGAAGTTGGCCCGACTGGGGGGGCAGAATCAACAACAAAGGCAGTCGGTAAACAATCGCCAAATAGTGGGAAAAATTGGAACCATTGCTGGGGGCCTATCAACGCCTTACCAAGTTTCAATTGCGTAGAGCACAATAGTGCTACTTGTTTTAAGTATCGTATGTCTTTAGTATTGTGTGACTTCAGTACTGTCTGTTTTTAATTTTGAATGTTGTTTGTGGTGTTTGTAGCTTCTCCCTCCTTAAGCTGTCTTAGGGAGCTATATTTTTGTAAGACTTTATCTCCTTATCTTCTTCGAGTAAAATTGTATTGATAAATTCACAAAAGTAGTGAACTTTAATATCATTGACTCGAATAAATACATAATCGTTATTGTAGCTCAATCACCAGATA
>NW_021480780.1:0-304 GCF_001605985.2 Dendrobium catenatum | reverse complement strand
GCTGCATTCAATCATCCCGACGTTTGAGAGAGAAAAATTTTTTTGTCCTGGATGATTATAAGATTGTACAGACGAACTACATTAAAACTGCTCTCAAAACGTTTCATATCACGCAAACTGAATCTTACACACATCGTCCATTACAAAAAATTTTGTCCCGGACGATTTCAACACATTTTTTGATTTTTGATATTGAAGAAAATCAAACAAAACATTCAAAACATAGAAAACAAAGACAAAACCACAGACTCTAAAATAAACTCATTTAAAACACTAAAAAATCACAAAATTCAAAACAAAAATC
>NW_021480779.1:0-225 GCF_001605985.2 Dendrobium catenatum | reverse complement strand
TATAAACCCCTCTGGCTGATATCTGCAGTCAACACGGCCATCATTGGGGTGTTTGGGGCATTTTTATTTGTAGGTTGAACCTTGTCAATTTTGTCTGGCTGTCGATAGGGGATCGAGTTTCATAGGTTTTATACCTTTGTTAGTGAATTATCATTATTATAGGTCTTTAAGGCTTAATATGAATTTATAAAATAAATATTCATGTTTACCTCACGACCGCATATT
>NW_021480778.1:0-575 GCF_001605985.2 Dendrobium catenatum | reverse complement strand
ATTCCAGTGATTATTTTAGTTGGGGTTATACTAGAGATGCTCAAGAAAAGGAAAAAATTTAGAAGGTTTGAATGAGCGCCATAATTCCCACATATTTTGCAATTTAGCTTCATCATCTACAAGACCTCAGTGCCTAATTCAGACATTTAAACATTGATTAATGTGGAATTTAAGGAAAATAAACACCTTGGTGGAGCCAAGGATAGTACCGCAGTGCTCCATAACATTGCATCATAAGAAATTGGCATTGCAACATCTAGATCTCAAGAATTTGAACATCATAGTGCCAATCATCACAATATTATAATGTTGGATTTCACATTAAATAACCTTAATAGAGTAGTTAATGAATTGTGAAGGCACACTAATTCATCCAAAAGATAATGCATCCAGTCAACGTGTTGTGTCTGCATAGCGCCATATTGGAGCTAGCCTAACAATGCTAAGACATTAGTTTATCAGATAATTTTATAACACCACCATTTCAAGTTCCATCATGCTTGAGGTTATTTTTGAAGTTATTATAAATAGTTTTTTAGTTCTTTTATTAATTAGGAAGCTGTATCAATTTTGGT
>NW_021480777.1:0-286 GCF_001605985.2 Dendrobium catenatum | reverse complement strand
ATTGAAATTATAGAATTTATAGGAGAAAATTTACTAAGGGGCTGTTTGGTATGCAGAATTAAGAGTGTAATGTAATTAATTTACATGTATTTCATAAATTAAGTTGTTTGGTTGAAAATTTAAGGAGAACAAAAGTAATACCTCGGAAGCATTACGGGTGTATTGCGACAGGCCTTTTGCGTGACTTCAAAATCCGCTCAAATCGAGCGGGTTCCAAAAGCTCTCGCGCGAACCAGCCTCGCACGAGAGTGGAGAAAACTCGCAGAACAGCAGTACCTTCCTTTCC
>NW_021480776.1:0-312 GCF_001605985.2 Dendrobium catenatum | reverse complement strand
AAGGAGATATTTATTGAGTTGAACAGCCTTGACAATGACTTGGGCTCACAATTAGGTCCGGTCATGGATCTGAATAATGAACTTTGGTCGTAGTAAGAATAGCCTACTTCGTACAAGGCTTGCCCATGTCTATATGTTCCATGTTAAGGTAAAAACAACACTTGTATATAAGTAGTTGTATGCGTGACTCCAATGGAAACTCTACGTTGGAGGGGCAATTTAGAGGAAATATTTCAATGTCATCATTATTTAATTATTATAATTATTTTATTTCCTACATTTACTCTCTTATGCAATTATTTATTATTTTAT
>NW_021480775.1:0-290 GCF_001605985.2 Dendrobium catenatum | reverse complement strand
TTAGGTCTTTTGTAATCCTCCTTTCATGTTTAATTAGGGAGATGAGAGGGGAATTAGGGTTATCTTGAATTTGAATAATTTTGAGATCTAGGGTTTGATGTTCTTGGGCTCTTGGATTTGCCGGAGATCGTTGGAGAGTTTTTCCTTCCTCTAGAATTGAAGGAAAGTTGTATCTTGCAAGTGCTTTTAATCCTCTATTGAAATAAAAAGTGTTTGCAATTATTTTCCTACGTTTTCTCCCACGTTTTCTCTTAGATTTTCTCTGGTTTGGGCTGTTTTCCTACTGTGGA
>NW_021480774.1:0-273 GCF_001605985.2 Dendrobium catenatum | reverse complement strand
AGGCACATTATCATTCAGCCTACCATTACAACCGAAAAATTAAATTTTCAGACCTACATTGACGTCGATTGGACCTCGGATGCCTCCGATCGGAAGTCCATGTCTGGCTTCTTCACCTTCTTGGGACCCAACCTTATTTCATGGTCTGTCAAAAAACAAGTCATGGTCGCCAAGTCATCCACCGAGGCAGAATACAGATCTCTTTCTGCAGCTACCTCCGACGTCATATGGCTAAGACGCCTTGTTGCCAAACTTGATCTCCAACAAACTTCT
>NW_021480773.1:0-219 GCF_001605985.2 Dendrobium catenatum | reverse complement strand
CTTTCCTGCTGTGCTCGCCCATGGTGTGTACTGTGGGCTGCAACTGCTCGGGTCTCGACTGCTGTGATTGCAAAAGCTGACTCTGCATCTGTTCAACTCTAATCATTATCTCTTCAACTTTTCTTTCAAGATTTTTAATATACTCATCCTTCTCTTTTAATCTGACAGAACTATCTGAATCCGAGTCGACTGCTGCTGACTCTTCCTCCTTTCCAGAAT